>NW_008615739.1:0-29415 GCF_000691845.1 Merops nubicus | reverse complement strand
TCTCTTCCAACCTACAGGATTGTATGATTCTACCTTAGGCACAACATAGCAGGCCATGTTACCTTCTGAGATAAGCCTCCAGAAGGCAATGTGTTTAATGAGAGCTATCTCTGGCCCCAGGGCACGGCTGTCTTTGGTGGCTCTCAGAGAAGCTCCCACTCCCTCTGCTAGGCCATACAAACATTTATGCTGGAAACCAAGTCACGTTGGTTCTCTTGTAGACAGAGTGCTGAGGTCACCCAACCCTGCGGTGCTACAAGGGAGGGAAAGCACTCTAACAACAGCTGTTCCTAACAGCTTTGTTACAAATTTTATGAAGTGCAGGTCCTGACACAGAAACCCAAGATGAAGTCAACTCCCTTACTTTGTCAAGTGAGTATTTTTCTCATTATTCAACACTTAACAGGGATGACAGCCAAGATTAAATAGTCGCTCATCTTCTGCGCCATTATAGCTCCTGCATGATTGCTTCAAATTAAATCTAACAGTCAATGAAATAGTCAATATTTAATTTACTCATTGCAGGTGGTGATTTAGCTCCAGTGACGATACCATTTAATGACAGAAATATTGGTATTTATCACTTTTTATGAGTCTTCAGAAGAGATGAGGTTCTTTCACTGGGCCAAATGTCCAAGTCAGAGAGTGTGGACTTTGAACGTGAAGGGTGTGTTTCTCCTCCCTGCTTTTTTGGGTGCTCCCTATCAGGGAAGAGGCATCAGGGTGCTGCATGAGTCTCCAAAGACCTAGTAAGCTAATCATGACAGGACCTACACTTCTAGTCCTCTAAGAGCAACCACTGACTGGCTGGTAGTGTAGAGCCTTTGGATTTAGAAGAACCTGCTACTAATGGCAGTCCAGGACAATCTTGGTGAATTCCTACTCTTTTGACCTCCATGACTTACCCAAAAGCTTTTTTTAAAGTCCAACCAGAAACAGTTAGGACATTCATTACTGACTTCTGACCACTTAAAGAGTTAATCAGCTGAAGACAGATCATTTTTGCCCTGTTTCTAGAGGAGAAAACAAGCAGCAATGTCACCATTTCCTTCTAAGGACCATGCCACAACTTCTTGCTTCTTGTCAGTGCTGTTTTCAGACTTCAGCCCCCTGATGAGACAGACTTGATGCTAAAACCCCTTTCCCCTGAAACATGAGACTTCTCCATGTATCATCAGTGACTGCAATATAGGAAATGCCATCATATCTGCCATGGACAGTTTAGCTCTTGCTTAAAGGTCAGAAATTAGAAGAAAAGGCACAACACTAAGCTGAGCATTCAACTTTCCCTCATCCCCTCTCTGGCTGCCTTAAGTCTGCCTTAATCCCCACTCACCTCAAAGGAGCATCTGCTTGTACAAAGCCCTGTATGAAAGTGCCTCCCTGGGGGGGTGAATGTGGAGGCATTTGCAGGAGAGATGGAGCCCAGCTAGCACCAGCTGAAAGCTGGTACAGAGCATCAACAGATAAGCACAAAGACAGCCCTCCTGCACCCCTGAAAAGCTACAGCAGCTCCTCTGTGCTCTAGGCCCAGGGCAGCTGGTTAGGGGGATGCCCCAGGACAGCCTCCACCCCTCCTAGTCCCCTGTGAATCCTGCCTGCAGAAAAATGCAGCTGAGTTTTGCCACCGTTGCCTCAAAGGGGGTCCCTGCTGCACTCTGGACAGAGGCAGGGGGGTATTTCTCCCTGCACACAGAGCTGGAGGAGCTCCCACACGTGGGGACTCTGACCCTTGCTCCCCACTGGCTTTCAGTGAGAAATCCTGTGCTCAGAGCAGCCACTCAGGCTTCCCAAACTGAGGTGCTAGCCTGGAAAACTGTCCCCTCCATCTGCCTGCAGAGCAAGGAACAGCTCAGCCCTCAGACAGCACTTACAACCTGTGTGCTCTTACAGCCAGTGAAGAAAGTTTCAGGAAATGTGCTTTTGTTTCCTGTTATTTAGTTAAAAAGCTGCTTGGGGATTAATTTGGGTAACAATCTGCTTTGCTAATCATGTGTTTGCACATTCTTGTTTGGAATTCCATGTGTTGTGTATGTCATTAAGGAGCGTGTCGTTACCATACTTTGCTTGCTGTTAACGTGCAAAGATCTGGTTGAAAAACAGGCACATTTCCCAAAAATACATCTGAAATTGGGTCCGTAGGTTCCAGCACAAACATGCAGATGGGTTGGTCCTGTCCTAAGCATTTGTACCCATCAAAAAACTTTTCTGGTTTTCATCAAAAATCTCTCTCTTTACATTTTTGAAGCAGCCCTGAAGTATTTCTAATCTTTATTAAATTGACATAATGGAATAATGAGCTTGACAATACAAAGATTTTTATGCTTCACAACACCAGGAAATTCTAATAGTTTTTATGGTGCATTGAATTTCCAGGTCTAAACACAGCCTGATTATCACGGGAGGGGGGGGTAGGGAGCTGGGGGTGGTGCAGCAGAAGGGAGAGAAAGATTTTTGTAGCCATATGCTCATTCTCATAAAGCTGCACAGTCAATTAATGAGTTGAATAATTTCATATTTATAGCTCTTTGAGGATAAAATTGTGCCTATAGCCAAAGAGCCTTCTTGCCACTGAAGAGATCAATTTTTAGCTATCCAAACTTTGAATGCAAGCCCCTATAAATTGTGGGTGCATTGTTTATAGATGTGTGTTAATGATCCCATTGGAAAACAAGGCTAACAATGGAGAAGCCAGATTGTGTCTTTGCCCCAAGCACTGTGGATAACTCTGCCTCCTCAGCATCAGCAGTGGAAGGGAATAAAATCTCTGCCTCCCCTTTGCTCCAAGGGATAGTAATTTGCTGCTGATCTAGGGAGGCAGTAAATTACCATGCACCAACCTCACTCAGCAGCTCAGGGATACCCTGGGGTGACTGAGCAAAACCCTCTCCCACTCCTCCATCCACCTGATCACAGCCATGGGAGAGGCAGGAGGAGGTGAACCCCACCTGCCTGGCTGGATAGAAGCACTGCTCTGGGGAACTGTAGGTCAAGAGAAGATTTAGTGAGAGTTTCCTCTACATCTACCACCCAGGCATTTGTGGTCCTACCTTGTGCTGGCCTACAGCTTGAGGGTTTACAGGCACTGTGTCTCAGGCCCAGTTCTGTCACCAAACCAAGCAACTCCCAGCCTTCCAAACAGTCATGCTGGCACACAAATGCCTCAACAAGTCCATGAATGGTGCACAGAAGTGTAGAAGGTGGAAAAACAGCTAAGAGAGTGCTCTAAGGACAGTGTGCTATAACTTATCAGCCAGCTCTTCCAAGCTGCTAGCCACAAATAACCAGAAGAGCCACCACTGCCAGCCACCACTCCACTCGTGTCAGCACAACAGCTTGGGGCTCATTTACAGAGCCCAAGAGCCCAAGGAGTGACCCCTGAATGCCTGGCAGGGCTCCTCAGGCTGCAAACCTAAAGGTCAACTATTCAGCAACCCCTCCCTAAAGGTCTAAGGCAGATTTTCAAAAGGGTTTTGCAGAGCTGCTTGGAAAATCCAACTATCATCTTCCAGTGAGAGCTCTGGGTATTGAGCACTTTGGAGACTCTGGCTGTAAATCCACAGACCACTCCTTTGGTTTCATTAATTGGCTGTGGGGTTTAATTTCTCTCTCTCACTCTCTCCCCTCAAGTGCAGCTCATCCAGGTTCATGTTTCTGAGCACTGCTAGACACACTGCCTGTGGTGATTCACACTTACTTAGAAATATATTCTGGGATATCCAGCAGGCCCCTGGCCTTCAGTATAAATATGCCTCTGAAATTATTTCAAGTCCAAGCAGGCAAATGATTACTTGAAGTTTAAATAAAGACTTTGCTAAGTACCACTACAGAGAGATGAGAAGAAGACCACCTCTGCCACAAACTGGAGGAGGCTGAGTGAATATCCCTGTTTGCCTGCCCTGCTCTCATACTGTTCCCTTGTACCTGTCATGGGCCATTCCACCTTCAGAGATGAGACAGGAGGCTAAATGGGCCTTTGATTTGACCTAGGTAAGTCACTGTTGAGTTCTTATGCATACTTTTCAAGAAGCCAGCATCAATAAGAAGTGAGGATTGAAAAATTTCAGCCCCAATATGAATTGTTGCAAATCACCATTGCCAGAATGAAAAATGCCAATTTGGCAGGCACATGGCAAACTGACACTAGGTTCCCATTTAACTGGCACCAGAAAGAATGCCTGACCTTGACCTTCCAGTATTTCCTAGCATTTTCAGAGCCAGAATGACTGCAGATACTACAAATAGTACCTTGGAAATTACATCTTAAAAGGAGTTTATTCCTCCAACCACCACAGGCAAAAATAGCAAGCTGGATCTTGCAAATTGCTGTGGCTGTGACTGCAATTCAAAATAAAAAGCTTCAGCTTGTGTCTTGTCACTAACTACTCCCACTTCAGGGAAGCCTGCAGCATAGACAACATAGACAATCCTAAATTCTTTCAGGGATTTGAGAAACTTTTCTTCCCTCTAGAAGAATTTGAGCCCTACACTGCTTTCACAGAAATAATAACCTGGGCTGTGAAGGTACAAGCTAGTAGGAAGCTGGAGATCAAACCTGAAAAGGGAGTTGGGTGCTTGTGCTCTTTGATTTCAATGAGAGTTAAAAGGTGTCTAAAAACCCATGACCACAATCTTGGGTGGTATAGAAAAATCAACACTGGCAGCTCCAAACATAACATTCAAGACCTAGGCCCCTTCCCCCCCAGCCCACCAAGGACAGAAATGAGCTTGAAAACTCTAAGATGTGTGCAAAATAATCCAGGGGAGCTCCTGTAAAGTAACTGAGTTTTCCAGCTTCTCTCCACCAGCAAGTAGATGAAAAGAAAACTTTTCTTTTCTTTCTTTTTAGAATGAAAGTTTAACACTTGCTGACAAAAGCTGAGCTTTAATTCAAAAAGTATTCATCCCTGTGAGATCTGTGATAGAACCATGAAGGCTGCCAGCAACATAAACCTCAAAGAGTCCCAGCACTTCAAATTAGGGCATCAGTCTAAGTCTGAAGTCTGGGTTAAACCACAAGCAGTAAAATACACATTTAATCCCACCCTAATCCCCATCTGTCAACATCCCAAAATCACAAAATGCTGTGGGACCACTAGGAGTATCTCTCCAAAAGGCTCCTGGAGTTGCAGTAACAGGAACTCTGCACCTGCCCAAAGGAAATGTGACTTTTCCACTGTTTCACTTCAAGGAGCAAGACCTTACCTTACAATGAAAACACAACACCAAATTAAAAAGCCAAGCAGGTCTTGTTGATGTCTGTAAACTCCAGGAGGAAAAATGAGGGGGGAAGTGTCTGAAAATGAAGGCAATGCTCTGGGGACCCTAGCAGCATCCCTGCCAAGTCCCCAAAGCAAGGTCACACTGTCCCCCTATAGCTGGGCAACCCTGCCACAGAATGAGGTGGTGGTGGTAGACATGGAGGAGCTATCCCCCTGCTGACAAAACTTCTTCAAATGAGTTTTAGGTGATCCATGAACCGTGGTGGAATTTGTTCTACTTCTAGTCCTGCCAAAAAGTCAGATTAGAGCCTCTCACTTCTGGAATGGACCCTGACAACCCAGAGAGAAGCAAAAGCTGATTCCACTCTCTCTCACGTGCCATTGTATCTTGTTGGGCTCCATGATAATCCTGCATCTCATGCCAACAGGACACAAAGTGATAATTGCACAAGAGTGCCTCTGAAAGTAAACCAGTAAATTCAGACAGAAAGAGTGATTAAACTCAGTGTGATTAACCAACACAATAAATCCTAATGATGGAGTAACTTGGACCAATATTTACCAGTGCATGCTGTTGAGTTGATCAGAATACAGAACTCTTTGTGCATAAAAGAGATAGTCTGTTATCACACTGCAGCTTGTCTTCCACACCACATGCACCACTTGCTACACAACTGAAGCACAGCTTAGCAATTTTATTCAGCTGGTCTGCCACAAAAAACTCAATTTAAAACCTGCATTATTGTAACTTGTGGATACGGATCCCATTAACTAGCTCCTTGTCACTTCATACAAGCACCATTTCTTCAAGATTTAGGGTACAATTTTAGCAGAAGTTGTTGTTCCCCTCCTCCCCCCTGTGTTATCTCAATCTGACTAAACTTTCTCTGTCTGCTTCGCTGTATTTTTGCCATCCCTCTGGCATTTAAAGACAGGAAGTATGTTTTATTCTTCACTGGAAAGCCAAATCCATGCTTCATATGAAGAGAAGGAGGGGAGGAATCCTTTCAGGTACCATGGAAGAGGTTTAAAGACACTCTGTTGCTCTCCAGGATTCTCCATCACCCAACGATGCAGCACAAACACCAAACACAAAACTCAAAACCTGGCATTTTACAGTTCTCTGCTCCAGGCAGAGAATTCCATACCACCAGAACATGAGATGCAAAATCCTTTAGCAGAAGGTAAATCTTCTCTCCAGGGAGTCAGGTGTCTGTACCTTCCTGGTCACTGCACCATCCTGCTACCTCTGCTCCCCATCTCCTTCTCATCTACACAGTCTCTCTTCATAGAACCTTGAGCCCAACTCCATACTATCTCCATTGTCAAAGCTCTGACAGCCCTTCCCTTCCAAACTCTTTTTTTCCCCTCTTTTTCCATCTGGGACTTCTCTTCCCACTGATTTAAAAACAGACTACTCTAAGGCTGTTCAGTCTGGAGAGGAGAAGGCTCCGAGGTGACCTTATTGTGGCCTTCCAGTATCTTAGGGGGGCTACAGGAAAGCTGGGGAGGGACTTTTTAGGCTATCGGGTAGTGACAGGACTGGGGGGAATGGGGCAAAGCTGGAAGTGGGCAGATTCAGGCTGGGTGTGAGGAAGAAGTTCTTCCCCATGAGAGTGGTGAGAGCCTGGGATGGGTTGCCCAGGGAGGAGGTTGAGGCCCCATCCCTGGGGGTCTTTAAGGCCAGGCTGGAGGAGGCTCTGGGCCGCCTGATCTAGTGGGAGGTGTCCCTGCTCATGGCAGAGGGGGTGGAACTGGGGGATCCTTGTGGTCCCTTCCAACCCTGACAGATTCTGATCTGTTTTAGCAGAGGACTTTAGAGCCCTAATGGCTCAATGGTTGGACTTGATGATCTTGGAGCTCCCTTCCAACCTAAAGGATTCTGTGATTCTAAGATGAAAACATAGAAAGCATCATGAATCCTGTAGCATTCTCATCCACAAAACATTAACTTACTTTGCACTCAGCACTGTGCCAGCTCCTACCTACACTCAGCAAGGTAGAGTCTGGCCATTTTTATAGTCTTTATCCTGTGCCCTTTTCAATTTCCAGCTGGGACAGTGGCCTGGAGGCTCCTTGAACTTGCATCACAGCCTGAAAGCCAGGGGGAAGCAGGGTGCCAAAGTGACCTACATTTCTCTCACAATTCCTTAGCATGGCAGAAAATCAGCCATACTTGAGGCAGGGTCTCAAAATCCTTTGGCTTCATCCTCTGCTCTCAGAGAAGCACAGTGCTGAGTGGGGAATAATAACTAAATAGGCAAGGTACTCTGCTAGGGGGTGTCCTGGCAGGCAGGCTGCACAGGCTGGAGGGTTTGTGTGAAGGGCAACACTGAGTCCCAAGTGGGACTTGGTCCTTAACAGGATCCTGTCAGCATTTTTACAAGATCTGTAGCAAACTCAAAATAATGGAGTAACACAAGTATTTCTTTGTATTATGAGATTACATTTTTCCAAACAAATGTGGTTAGCTGCAAGCTGTGTGGGGATGGCAAATGCCTCATTCCATCCTAATACACTGTTCAAGGATAACAAGGCCAATAAGAAGTCAGGGTTAAGTCAATAATATTCACTCTTGCTACTGTTTGCTTCTATTTCTCTCAGCTTAAGCCCTGACAGAGCAGTTTCCAGTTATAGACAGGTTGTTTTCATGCTGCTGGACACTGGAACATGCCACTAAAGCCATGTGAAAAAATGTCAATCCTGGCAGTTAGTGACATTTCAGTTCCAGATTAGGACAACCAAGAGAAGAAAACTGCTGAACAAAGCCTTGACTCTCAACACTCACTCACTTCAAAAGAACTGAGTAATATCCAACCACAGTGTATCAGCCATTACCATTTTTGGTGATCATACAGCTCAAGAAGGAATTCTAAGACTGCTGACCCAACTCCTCTCCCTTAGCAGTTGGTCTGCATGGATAAAATCACTGTTGTCAACAGGGTTGTTCTTATTTGAACTAAAAAAATGGAACCAGAGTCATGCCTTATGTTTTGACCCCAAAACACTGTGCTGAAGTAGTGAAGGGGCCACATGTGGTGTGTGGCAAACCACAAAGATGACAAAACATGCCCACAGCTATTTCTAAATGCTGATGGTAACGACGAGCTCCTGAAGGATGTGCATTGGGCTTTGACAAATGATTTGAGACCTTGAAAGCCCAGAAGTTACAAAGTTATCTACAAAAATGCAGCTGGATTTTCATTTGCTACAGCATCCCAGCTGACACAGCAACAGATAGGCCATATCTGTAACACAGCCAAGTCAAGAACTTCACAGTTACCAACACGACCACCTCTGCACCTTAAGAACATCTAGTGGGTGGAGCAATGCATTGAAGTTTTGAGAGGAAAAAGAAAAGCAGAAAAGCACAAATAAGGATGACACGTTGTGCTAGGGAACTCCTTTTCATCTCTATGAACTCTCAGAAATATAAGTGAGGGCTTTCAACACTTGGGGTCCCTCTTTTAGAAACAGCAATAAATGGAATGATGCAGCCAAGGCTGCATGTGACTCCCTGATGAAAATGATGGGAATCTCTTCACCAGGTATCAGATGATGCCAACAGGGAAAAAGCCACAAGGCTGCAAGGAAAAAGGCAAGAAAGAGCCCTGGTTCCCATCCTTTACTCTGCTCATTAGACAGCATTTTCTATTTGTGAGCAGAGGGCTTCAAGCACTCAGGCTGCAGGTCAAGAGGCACACACCCTGCTTAGACTAGAAGGTAAAATCAGGGAGCAGAAAAACATGACACATTGAAACTCACAGCAAGGCAGTTCTCTCTCAGCCTGGTCATTGCATTTTCTTGTCACACAAAATGTAACTTCCACATTGGGTGACAGGAAAATAATATTCTGTGGGACAGAATCTGTAAAGTTTATGTTATCTAGCCCAAGACAATCTTCCTCAAATCAAGCAAGTGATCATCATCTCCTGGAATACATCTCACATGGCTTGGAAAATTCCTTACATTCTGCAAAAATCTCTTCCACTCCCAGTCTGTTTGGAATGAAGTGCACATCTAACAGTGAGAATTACTGGTGATACCTGTACAGGTTGGAAAAATAAAGAATTATTTCTTGAACTTATTTGCTCATTTAATTGCCACCAGCATGTGGGATTAAGTACCTTCTCAAAAGTTAAAAGAAGATGTGGTAGTTTGAAAAATAAATTTGCAGCTCTAAATTTTAGAGCTCCTGCTCTAAAAGACAATACTTGAGCATAAATATTTCTTTTTTGCAAAGCAGGAAGAGCTTTGATCTCTTTGCTGCAGTTCAAATGGATATATTTTGGCATGTCAGAGCACCGAGGGGGGGAAATAAAAAAAGAACAGCCTGAAATTCTAACAAAGGCCTAAGAAAACCTTTTCTCCTTCTACATCCTGCACTTATTCTTTCCACGCTGGTCCTGCAAAGAAAAGCTAAATTTTCAAGGTGAAGGACACCTAGGGGGACTTCCTAGGCAAAGTACTTTTCTTAGTCCTTTTTCACAACATTAAGCCAAGGGATAATGTTAATTAAGCCCCACAAAACCTCCCTCCAATCCATCCCCCTCCTTACAGCACTCCAACAACAAACCTTTGGGATTTGGCTGATCTTTAAGAATGCACCCAAGAAGACTGAGCCTTGATGCAAAGCTGGCTGAGACTTTTACATCTCCTCTGTGTTCAGATGACATGGCTGGAGCCTCAGTTATCAGTGAAAGTCCCAGTTTGGAAGGTAATGATATGCAGGCTTGGGCTGCTAGAGGGAAGTAATCACACAGAAGAACTGCTACTAAGGCAGATATATGGCTTTGCCACTGGATCTATTTAACAGTCCTTCCCTGGCCTTTCTCTACATTAAGACCATTTAGAAAAGGAATGCTCCCTGTTTTAATCAGCCTAATGCAGTGGGCAGTTAAGAGGATGCAGAAAACGTTGCTCTTTAAAAGAAACACCAAAAAAAAAAGACTTGCAGATCCTCTGCACTTAGCTTTTAATGAAAGGAAGGAGAGGTGAGTTCTTAGATGGGAATGAAGCAAGGCTTTGGGAGTGCCCTTGAGCCCCAGCCCACAGCACTTGGGTGATGTCTTCCAGCCACCAAGCCTGAGAATGGACTGTGACCACTGGGGTGCTGCAGCACTGGCCTGATTGACTATGGCTTCTGCTTCAAGTGATCCTCAGAGCAAGTTCAGGCACGGTTCATCATTATTATTTCATCAATTAAATGCACTATGCTCAGCTGGCAGCCAGTGAAGGAGGCTGTCACAGATGCATCCAAATCCAGGTCAAAAGGGGGTCTTTGTTCTTCCAAAAAAAAGAAAGAAAGAAAGAAATCCACTGTGGAATGAGATGTTCCATACTAATCAAAACAGAAATGGTGGAAAAAACAAAACCTTAAGATCTAGAAGAAGTTGACCAAGGGGAAAAAATAGCATACTTTTGTCTCTCTTGTTATTCACTGGAAACACTTTATCTTCTTGGCTTCAAAGAAACTTCCATTAAGGCAAAAAATTCAATCCTTGGCACTATTTCAGCAAAATGCCCTTGCTGCAAAAGGCTTCAGAAAAAAAAATCCCAGGCATTTGAGGAATTTTTTTTATTCCCCAGAAATCTCATTGTTTTGTTTGGAATGCAGGAGACAAATGAAGGATACTGCCCAGTCACTGGAATGCCCTCTAAACCCTGCCACAATCCAAAGCCTCTGCCACAGGCAGCTTTGCTCCCCTGGGGTGCTGACAGAGGTGCAGTGACCTCAGCAGACCCTGACCATGCAGGTTTTCTCCTCTCAAACAGCCAGCCACCAAATTCCTTTCTGTGTCACAGGACCACAGACGAGGAGCAGAGCTCGGGCACTGCTGCTGTTTTAAAGCACAACTTTCCTTTGCTCCAGGATCTGTTTTTGTGGAACCTTTGTGTGACAGACACGTGGAGTGGTCAGTGCTGCTGGCCTTTGAAATCCAGCACTCTGGAGCTGTTTAAAGCTAGTGTAGTGTCTGTTCTTGCAGGCTAGTGGTGATTATTTGAGGCATCAGATGGATCAGAGAGACTTTTCAAAGGAGAGCTGTGTATTTTGTACCTCAGTTCTGTTAGGTTGTATCATGGACATCCTCACTTGTTCCAAGCCATCATATGTGTGGCTTTATACAACATTGATTGTAGGGGTGGGTGACAAATATGTTTTCTTTTCAGAGGTTATCAGCTGACAAATAACTACCATTAATCCTGGGTCTCCATCTAGGAGGTAAGGATTTAGCCCCCATCTCCTTTGGAAGTTTGAACTGGGAAGCAGTTCAGAACAGGAATGGGTGTATCCTTCCTGGAAGGGCAGCCAATGAACTAAGGTGCCATGTGGGAGGGGGAGAGCACAGCCAGCATCATTCAACTAAAAACTCAACCCACAGGGCTCAGGATTTCATTTGATGAGGAGCAGCAGCTTCATTTCACTGCAGCAGCAGACAGACAAGCCAAAGGGGCCCTGCTCTGCACTGCTGAAGAGTCTCAGCATTTTATTGTTTCCAAGTGGTAAGATAATCAATACTGAAAATGACAATAATCAATGACAGTTCCAAAACTAATTACAAGCCATCCTCCACTCACACTAAACTGTGACATGACAGCCTTTTCTATGCATGCATCTCAGAGCATTTGCTCATTAAATATCACATTAAAGCAGTGCTCATCTATGCCCAACAACAGATGGGGACACTGAGGCCAGAGACAGGGAATGATCTGCCCACAGTTAAGAGAGGAGAAACTGGAAGCTGGACACAGTGTTGGACTGCAGAGTGTTTTGCTTGTAGTATTCTTTCAACCACAAGAGCCACTTGAGAGCCCTGCTTTTTGTGTATATACAATACACATCTATCTTCACATTTCATAGAGCTTAAGCCAAAGAAAAACATGAGCTTTGCTCACAAAATCTGACTGTGGTCCCTCTGGTAAGGGTGTGAGGAAATCATCATCTTCTATTACTCTGGCTCCTAACAGAATAAGGGGTTATTCAACAACACCTACAGGATAGGGTGGGATAGGATAATTTTCAATTGGAAGTGACCTACAATGTTCATTTTGTCAACTACCTGACCAAAAAACTAAAGCACATGATGAAGGGCACTGCCCAAATGAGAGACATCCCTGTGCCTTGGTCCTGCTGGGGCATGGAGCTACAGGCACTGAAGGCAGAAGGCTTTGCCTTTGCTTTTTGCCTTTTTTTTTGCCTTTTTTTTAATTAAACACAGGAGTTTCAGCCCCTTTCTCACAAAATGTCCACAAACATCCCCCATTAAGTGGCTCAACAATCCTAACCTGCTGGTACAATGTATACATCTCTCTCCTTGCTTTCCCCTCAAAGAAATCCCTACTTAAAAAATAAGATGTACTCCCTCTTGCACTTACATAATAATATGCCATCAAAAACCTATTGCAGATATTGAGAAAGCTGCTGTAATAATTAAGATATAGACTGCTATCCCTGGGCTGATCATGTACAGATGTTAGAAATAACCAAAAGCTTGATGCAAAGGCAGCAGTAAAGAGACACAGATCTTCATGGGACGCTGGGAGATGTGGTCTCTGAAAAACAATGTTCCCACATAGAGTTTTCCAGCTGATCTCAACTCTTCTTGACCTCCCAAGGGAAGCTATGGCTCTTAGCACATCTGGTGACACCACCATTCTCCAGCCCAACTCAGCATCTTGGCATCTGTTTTGGTTCCTAGAGCTCTGATGACAATGGGAGACAAGAAATACCAAGAAACACTTCCCCAAACTAGCTGGATTTAAGCACCATCTTGAAACACAGGCAAGGAGAAGCAAGAGAAGTAGAATTGGCTTCTCCAAGCTTTGAAGCCTGCCCGTTCAGTGCAGCATCCTGGCATCCACCTCTTTTAAACTGCTACTAATACATTCAGGAAAGGTATTCATGAACATTGGGGCTCAGGATAAGTTTGCTTAAAACACAGTTTTGACTAAGCTGACCCAGCTAGAGCTTGCTGCAGTACACACTGACTTCAAACTCCCCAGAGGAGAAGCAGCATGATAAAAAAGTCACACAGCACAATTCCCCAGTCAGGGTTTTCATGGCAAGCTACTACTCCTTGACAAAAGACTCCAGAATATCCAACATGTTACTGGGGTTTCAGTATTGGTGTTCTCACAACTGAAAGAACATAGGGTTTGTTTTTTTTTTTAAAGTTAAAATTATAGATTTTTACATTAAAAATAAAATTAATCACAAGTGTCTGGAAGTAAGTTCATTCTAAAAGTGCTCTGTCCTGAAGTACAAACATGAATATAAAAAGAAGCAAAGGACTTTTGTCCCTCCTGTGTTCTGGAACAAACCACATCACTCTGAAGAAGATAGTACAAACAGTAAATTGTAGCACTCACAATTGTATGACTAGGGCCAGATGCTGCTTGAATGCAGAGTTCAGAACATCCACGTGGCTAAAAGTTGCAATTACCCATTAAAACATGCTCCACACACTTCCAAACTTTCATCTTTTAACTCTGTGCGTGCCTAATAGCTATATCTGGGATAATTACAACAACCCTGCAATGTTTTACTGATTTTGAAATATGCAGAAGATTACAGCCTATATTAACTGGAACTGCAAAACACTGACATAATTAATGTGTGAACACACTGAACTTCATAACATTTTAATAGACATCCACAACCTTTGGCACTAGTTAAGTGGCTATACGTGCACTCAAGATAGCAAAGGACTATAAAATATGTATCTTGTCAGTGTTTCGTTTCAATTTACCCTAGAAAAAGAAATATCTGCTGGTTCAGAGCTCAACTGCTCCATGTTTTGCAAATTTCACCACAAACGATGCAAATGATCCTCTCAAAACAGAATATTTGCTCTTTTGACAAATTGCCCCAAACCCTCACGTATTCTTTTTCAACAGAAATGGTTTAGTGCCCATTAATTTTGCAAAAGTAAAACAAAACTGAAAACTCAATTAAAAAAAGAGCTATTCCAATCTTTTAGCAGAGGCATGTGTATAATATAGATGGGAACTGCAGTGCTGCATATTAAACACAGAAGAGGTGGAATGGAGATACACGTTAAATGTCCAACAAAATGGCTTCAAAGAAGCAACTGCTGTCTCCTGTCTGAGGACACTCAGGGAACTCCATTTAGGCAGGGACCTTCATGGGCTTCCTGGGCAAATAATGGGCTCTAATCTCAGTTATTCACCATGAAAAGGCAGCGAAGTCGTGGAGTGACATTAAAGGCACATTATCTGCCAATACAGCCTGCTCCAAATGTGATTATTACTTGTAGAACATCAGCTTTAACAAGAAACCTATTTGAAATCACTAGATTTTTTTTTTCATTAGTGTTTGTTTGTTCTGCTGGAAGCCTGTTACTTGTGATTCCTGCATCCCTCAACAGCATCAGAGAGGGGACAGCAGAATTGGGTGGTACAATACCTGGCCAACAGCCTGGGTGCTCCATGGGGCTCTGGTGCTTTCCTGCTCATGGCCAGATTGCTTTCCTGAAGATGGGTCAAATTAAAAGGCTCATTCAAAGCCAGCTGTTATGCACCAGAGAGGTCTCTGGGATATCAGACAAAAAGGCACTTGGCTTTGCTTTTGTTTTAAAATAACTCCAGCAGCCAGTTATCATTCAAACACTTGTATAAATATATATTTTTACTATGGTTATTTACCTTTTTCCAGGCATACATCTAAATTCCTTTTCCAGGGAGCTCTCTCTACACAGTCACTACTGGTCAGGACTAGAAGCTGAAGCTTTGGCAAGACAGATCTCTGTTTAGACCTCACTTGGTTCTTTTTAGGAGGACTTGTTACATATAAAAAAATATATGAAATCTGCAAGTCTTGTATGGGCTGCCAAGCAGGGAGCTAGATGAGGTATAATCTATACACAGGAATAGAGGTTTACCCCCTGTATCTTTAGTTGAGGTGTAAGACTGACACAGATTAAAGGGTCTGAGTTTTATAGACCATTGAGTATCTACCCTTTCAAGATCTAGGCAACACAAGCAGGTTTCTGGAAGCTGGCTTGGGCTGCAGTGAGGGCCTAATATCCAGCCAACCTGTGGTCCCCAGCCTCCCCCAGCCTGTCTCCTCCCTCCACTACATGCATCCCTCCTTCTCTTGCCCAGCACTGTACTCAGTCAGCCTTAGGGCCAGCAGATATGAACGCTGCACCAAGCTGCAAAAGCATAGCTGTTAAAATATTTCAGCCCCTAAAACATACTTCTTTTCAACCCTTTCCAAAATACCAAGGGCCAGTAGATATTATCACAGGCTAAATGTCCCCCAAGTACAGCATGGACCAAGTTTTTACAGCCATGCATACCAAAAAAGCCCTTAGAAGAGGGGCATTCATGTGCTGACACACTTGGCCATTACAGTGACCACATAAAGACAACCCTGCATTAAAAAGACATTAAAAGTTCTGGAGAGCAACAAAGATCCCAAAGCACAAGGAGAATTCTGACTAGCCATGCTTAGGGGGAGTAGAACTTTGGGAAGAGAGGGATTGTTGGCTTGGGTTTACTGAATTACATCTGTGAGTGCAATGGCATCCCCAATACTGACCCTGCCAGCAAATTCTGGAAGCTTATTTCTGTTCACTTGACAGCAGAAGTAGTGACCAGCATCCCACTGACCCAACTGAGGTGTGGGATCCCAGGAATTCCCCAAACAGAAGCCAGTCTGCGTGGTTGCATATTGGAAAAAAATCTGCATGAAGGCTGTGAATCTTCTCTGTGTCTGCGTGGTTGCATATTGGAAAAAAAACCTGCATGAAGGCTGTGAATCTTCTTCTCTGTTAGTAAATGAAAGAACCATTTATTGGGCTTTGCTTATCCTGCATCAGGACTGGATGATTTTAATGAAACACGACTTACGTAGGAAAAGATTCTGAATGATGATGATCACCCTGAGGTCCCAGTGCTGCCTTAGAGCAGGTGAAACTCTGAAAGAAGTTTAGAGGCCTCCACAGAGAGCTAAATCACCTCCTCTTTGTACACACTGCGTGCACACAGACGGAGAGGGACGTTCTGTGGGAAGGCTGTAGGAAAGCAAGCATGAGTGCACCACTCAATAATGACACCAGGGTTACTGTCACTTTAACAAGCTTCTACTATAGTGCTATTATCATTCAAAGCTCCTTATCACGCCAAGTGCAAATATTATGACTAGCTGAACATCTAGAGTAATCACTGCAGTAGCTGTGTACGTGTATTTGTGTTTAATATTGAGGGCTGTTGCTGTCACCAGGCTGGAAAACCCAAACTGGCATTAACAGCCCTGCTGAGGATTTGCATAACGCCAGCAAGGATCCAGACTGGCACGTTATTGGGGGTGTGCTACACAGGCAGCACAGAGCAAATGCCTGCCCAACACCAGCCAAGATCAGAGGGTTTCTCAGCAGATGCCAGCTTGACAGCTGACTGAATAAAAGGGGCACAGCAAACGAGCACCATTCAAAACGGAGGATCTCAGAAAGATCTTGTGGCTGCCTAGCTCAGCAATGATTAAACAGAGCCTGAGCTGAAACTCCAACGTGTCTGGTGAACAGAGGTGTGCTGCTGCAGGGACCCTTTGAGGATGAGCTGCTCCCAGATCACATCCACTGATGCTGCCAGGGAGAAGCTGAAATGATGTGCGCAGTCAGACGCTTAAAGGTGAAGTGTAGGTTCTTATTTTCCAAAAAAAATAGGTACTAATTGGATTTTGGGTAGATTTTCAGAGCATGGATGCTTCCAAGCTGTGCCTTAGCCATGGCCCACTGACACTGGTTAAGCCTCTGTGATGTTAGCCTGGGGCTCATGATGAGGGGTGCTGGGCTTACCTCAGCCACAACGCTTCATTTTCCAGAGGGGCCCTGGTTTCTCACTGACAAGAGAGGGTGAAAGCATCAGGCAGTCCTGAAAATCTATCCATTGATCTCTCAGTGCCTCAGTGTGTAAAACAAGAGCACCTTACTGCCAGGGAGATTGGAAAGTTCAGACAATGGAGAAAAGGAGAAGAGGTACAGTGTCTGCAGTGACCCCTTATTCTTACAACTACTTGTTTACCTAAAGCAGTGCAAAACTGCCTTAAAGAAGCAAAAGTCTTGTACCACTGTTCAAATGTTAAAGCATTGGAAAGACTTGTGTCAAATTTATGTCCAGATTAAATTTACTGCCCTCTGTCAGAGGTAAACTTGGCTGTTTTCATTCATTAAGCTCTGGTCACAAATGAGGTAGATTTTTGCAGTCTCTATTTCTTCCAGAACAAAAGAAGTGGAATGTTCTGTGAATTAATACATAGGAGTCTCACAGAAAACTACACCCACAAAGAAACCACAAATGAAGCCAAAGGGATGTTAGATCCTAAATCAGATTTTGCAAATTGTTACTTGGATCACTGTTGCTGGTACCAGACAAACTGAACAGTTCATAACAATGGCACTCATCAAATTCTGGAAAGCCAAGTGACCTCCTGCTCCTTCTTGATAACCAGGAAACAGTAGGAGAGAGGGGAGGAGGCTGCAAGACTGAAGTTAAAGAGGTTCAGGAGGAAATTGAAGCTGGTGATATAAAGATGTTGTTGCCTTTAATTTAGCAAGCCAGCAAATTTGCTGTCCTAGAAAAGGAGAGAGAAGATGCAGGAGTTCCCAGTGCACAGCTTCCAGGAAGCCACTGCTTAGGTCTGATATATAAAACACAGCTATGTTTTGCAAATGTTTTAATGTACTCAATTCTTTTGGATCTATACTTGGGCATTTGCAGTGCTAAAACACAGCTGCAGCATTTCTGATGATTTTGGACTCAATCTTGAGCCCAGCAGTAAGTAGCTCTAGAAAATAATCACCAGAGTCATACCACTCCTGTGTTTACTACCCATGAAGAGCAGCAAATATCTGCTCCAAGGAGTGACTTCAGACATTTCTAAACTTTTATTTTTTGTGCAAACAGCTGCACACAAACATCACAATGCACCCAGCTGCATCAGCCTGTGTCTGTGTCCATTTAGTCTGTGATATCACCCACTGTGACCTAGCCCAGGACACTGGGTTCAAAAAACACTAGAAAGTAGAAGAGAAAGAAAAATGGCTTTTTTTAATAACCAGGCACTGTTCCATGCCACCTAGAAGGGCACATTAAATCAGTATTTCCTAACTATGATAGTAATTGAAATTTAACAGGGCAAGTGTTATACAGTGAACATCACTAAGTATGTTTTATATAAAGATTAGATCTAATAAGACACTTGTCATATATTCCCCAACTGCCAAATGATTTTTAAAAACAGATTTACTGAGGGTGACCAGCTGTATAAAAGACTCTGTGACCTGCCACACTGTTCTTAAAGAAACATTATCACCTTCCAAAAAACAGTGAAATTACTTGATCTGTTAGGGCTATTCAGTTACAACTGAACTACACCAGCAAAGGGAAAACCATTCCCTGTATTTTTTAGAGGAAGGTTCATTGTCCATTTGACAGCAGTTTGTGTCAAGATGGGTTCAGAGTCTGGCTTTTGATGAGTTGTCTCAGGCAGCAGCTATCTGAGGTTCCTGTGCTCATATTCATTTGCTTCCTCTTGGCAAAAGACTCCTAGAAGCATCACTGGGGATGCTGAATAAAGCTTTTATGTTTTAAAATTACACTTTTTAAAATCACTCAGTTGGGGCCTCTGGTTTTAAGGACATTCTGTAAGTTAGCTTCAAAGACTTGCATTGATTGTAAACTTTATGCTCATGCTGAGATGACTTACAGCTATATATAAATATATGTAAAAATACATCTATGTATTTGTACATAAAAATGAATATACATCATCAAACTATGCAATCTAGTTTGAATATGGAATTTTAAGGTGCTGCCCTGAGTGGCAGCAGGGATGCCATTTGGCCAAGTAACTAAGAAAAGATGTAGTTGAGAAGGTGGGTTCTGAGCTGACTTGTTTTCTCCAGGCTTTCTACCAGTTCTCCACAACAGGAGGTCATGACAGGCCCTTAATGCAACATTCTGATCAGTGCAAGAATCCCAGTAATGTCTTCTAAAAACACAGTTTTCAGTAGGCTAGTATAAAGCTGTCTCTAATTTCATTTTTAGGCATGTCTAATTTTTTTTCATTAATGAAAATTCATGTGTTTCAGAGCTTCCAAAGAAACAGTTGCCAGGGCTGATCACTACAAATGTACACTGTCAGCATGAGACCATTATCACCTCTTCTTAAATTAATATCAGGTAGTTTACTCCATTTCAAGCATATATCCTGAGACAATCAGTTTAATGGCCTGTGCAGGTGTACTGCCAAAAGCAAGACAGATAGAGCAAGACAACCAGAAGGTTACCTTATGTCTCTTCTAATGACTCATTTTAAGTTACCTTTAATTCTCCAAATCCAATTTTTCCATATTTGAAGCTCCTCATAACAGGATTTATATCACTTACCCTTTTCCTCCCTCATTTAAACTTCCTGTTGCAGCTGATTGATCAATCTGTCACCTCCTACAATTCCAGTCAAGGAAGTTTTCTATGAGCTACTGGCATGATGTTGTAGTTTACACAGAAATGCTTCAAGGAAACCATGCATTCACAGATGGCTTTCAAGTCATTATGCTGAGCAGCTCACTATAAACCTGTAAGACTCAAGCTACTGAAAAGTATTTCATTTGCACTGGGAACATGCAGGAAAGCTCATAGACTACTTAAAGACATATTGTGCAGTTGCTGTTTGCTGTAGCTGCAAAGCTCCAAGAGCATAATTATCTCAGTGAAGTCTTTTCTGCTGACTAGGTAGATGCCACAAAGACAGTGGAGATGTTAGAAATTAGGTCCAGATCCATAAACATATCTACAGGCTTCTGCTTTCAAGGGGCTGTTAGCTGCAAAACACCTTTGTGGATCTACATACAAGTCAGATGATGTCTCCTCACCTCTGCCACATGACCTTTGTCACATCACTTTAACCTCATCCTTTAACCTCACCTGCCTGTGAACAGAAGAAAAAGGAGACAGCCATTATCTACAAACAAGGGCCTGGGGAGTTTAGTATTAATTTGTGCTTATTAATTGCTTGGAGAGCTGAGGAAGAGAGGGAAATGTAAAAGCAAAATCTATTTATTACAGGAATTTGGAAGGCAAAAAGTGGGACAACTTCTGTAATCCTGAAGGAAGGCTTCCAACTGGGAAAGGGCACACAGAGGGGGGCACAGATTGTGGGACAGAGCACTGTGCCACAGCTGCCACCAGGTTTGCAACTAGTCAGCCTCCTTCCTTCATTCCTGCCTCCTGCACAGCCCCCCAGTTCCTGTTTCTGAGGTGAAATGAAATAAATTGGTGTACATATCAATCTCTGTGATTGCTTTCCCCCCGAATGGGACCAGAGCTGGCACTCTGCTCCTGCTGCAGCTCTGGGCCCAGTCCTGCAGGTGCTGAGCTCCCCTGTGAAATGCCCCACAGCCAAAGTCAGCAAGCACTGAGCCTGCTCAGAGCTTTGCAGAAGGGCAGGATCCTACCATCAGAAAAAAAAAGTCAGCAAGGAATTCTCTCCTAACATTTTTTGACAACATAGGTTAGCTTACTGGCTGTACAGTAGCCCTGATTCTACATGGCAAGCTCACAATGAGAACTGCACAAGTTACAAGTCACCCAGAATGATCCCCAGCACATCATGACACAGGAAAACCCTCCAGTGCTCCATGTCATCAGAGCAGTGACAAGAGACAGGTGATCTGCCAATGGAACATCTGATCTAGATGATAAGACAGAGTCTATGCAGGATGTTTTTTCTAATTAAAATTTGACTCATAACTTCACCCATCTGGAAATAGATATTTCTAGAAGAGGTGATAGGCATGAAGTGACTGTCAGGCAGCATCAGCAACCATGGCCTTTCTTAGAGAGCTAGCTGTCCAGAAAGCCTCAAATGTTTTCATGGGCAATTCCAGATGTTCAACCTCTGGCTTTTGCTACTATACTAATGAGGAACTGTGTCACACATTACAATGATCCCTTTTGCTGTGACCTAGCATGTCTCCCAAGGGACAGAAATACTTTGTAGAGTCTAGAGACCTGTTTTGAAATGAGCAAAACACAAGCACAATAATACAAAATGGATGTTTAGGAGAAATGCAAACCTCTGACTTGTACAAATTCCTATTTCTGGCTTATCTGTCCCCAAACAGCTCACAGATGGCATATAGGTCTGTGTCAATACATACCACGATGCACCTTATTCTGGATGACTAATTATGGGATTATTGTTCATCCACCAAGAAGCAAGCCACCCAAAATTGCATCAGTTTATTCCTAAGGAATAGAATGATTGTCAGGGCCTAATATGTTTATCACCAGGAGGCTCAGCAACCTGGGTTAGCTCTATATAGTTCTTGAAAATTAGAGAACATGATTGTGTCACAGGACTCCTCACCAGGGGATGAGCAACAGTGTATAAAGAAGGACATCCAGTCTGAAAAGTGACTCTCTTTCCACATTTCTTTGGAGGAGTGGGCCTGAGAGAGCCAGCTGAAGAGCTCCTGCTGGGATCCAACCCCCCAAAGGGCTTTACTCTACTTAATACCACCCTAAGAAGAATCTTTCTGCTACTAACCCTGACAGGACCAGCCATCCTGACTTGAGTTTTACAGAGACGGCTGGCTGAAGAGGCAGTGAAACCAGATTCCTCTCTCATTGCAGGCATCTGGTCCAAAGTCTTCTGCAGTCAAGGGAGAGACTCTTGTGGTATTTAATGGAGTTTGGATCAGACTTTAAGGACAGGGCTGCTAGGCAGTAGCAGGGATGATGGTCTGGGCTGTAACAGTTTCCATGGAGAACAAGAGGCCTTCTCTAGGGGCTGCCAACATCAATACAAGAAGATTCATCACTTAGATGTATTTCCCCAGTTTAAACTTTACTTTTGAAACAGTATTTGTATTTGCAAAGCCACAAATCACAGTGGCCACAGTGGAGATGTAGTCAGCAAACAATGACAAGACAAAGATATCACCAGAAGGAAAGCAAAGAACCACCACGAGGGTGAGGCACCCTCCAATTTCAATACACCACCACAGAAAAACATCTGTCAAACACTACTGCAGCCTGAAGTAATCAGTGCAACTAATTATCACTAATTGTAATATAGTTTCTGTCTTGCTGCTAATACATTTAGACTTGCTAATCAAATCAAACTATTCCACCTTGCCATGCTGCTTTCAAATAAACATTTCAGCAAGGGTAACAAAAAAGGAAGCTTTGTTCTCCTTTTTTTTTGTTATGGCTGTCTGGAGAGGCCAGTGGCTTTTTTCATTTATTTCACACTGTGACAAAAGTAGCAGAAAAAAGCCATCAGGAAGACTGCTTGGCACTCTGAATGCTCTTGTTTCAGAGCCAGAGCAGGTGAGCAGAGGTGTGCACAGCACTGCACTGACTCTCAGCCTGACACAGCCACCACTGCTCCCCACAAAGAGGGGGAATGCCTCAGAGCACTCTGAGCAGAAGTGCAGGTGAGCAGCACCTTTAAAGGATGTCCACTCTGCTGAGGAGGTATGAGAAACACCCAAATTCAGTGGTGGAAGGTGCTAGTTGAAAGGCAAGGCAATGTTGTGGGTAGAACAATAGACTAGACACAGGAACACCAGATCCAGTTCCCAACTCTGCTGCAAAGCTTCCAGCACAATCCTGGCTGCCTTGCTCAACACCTCTGTGCTTCAGTTGCCTGTCTGTGGAAGTGGGATCATAATGTATCCTCATTTAAAAGGAAAGCTCTTCAGACAGAAAAAGTTCTCCACAGCATTTCTGTGCCTTGGTTAACACAAAGAGACCCCCAACAGGCCTTTGAATAAAAATCATGAAAGTGTGGCTTCCAGAAATGAAATTACATTTGCAAATATACAATTTCCCTTCACCCTGAAAAAAATTCAAGGAAGTTCTTCCATTTAAAAATTGCACCATTCTGTACATTTCCAATAGGTGACCATCCTGCTGGGGACTCTAAGGTAAAAAGCTGGGGAGGGATTTTTTAGAAGGGCTTGTAGTGATAGGCTGAGGGGTAATGGGTTCCAACTGGAAGAGGGGAGATTTAGATTAGATGTCAGGAACAAGTTCTTTGCTCTGAGGGTGGTGAGACACTGGGACAGCTTGCCCAGGGAAGCTGTTCCAGACAAGGTTGGATGGGGCCTTGTGCAACCTCATCTAGCAGGAGGTGTCCCTGCCCACGGCAGGGGATTTGGAACTCGATGTTCTTGAAAGTCTCTCCCAACCCAAACGATCCCAAGGCAGGAGATTTGGAACTAGATGTTCTTGAAAGTCTCTCCCAACCCAAACGATCCTATGATTCTGGATAGCACAAACTTGACATAGACTGTCCTGGTTTGGGGTAAAACTGAGTGGGTTCTGCTCAACGACTTTCACTTTTTAGCTGAAGCTCTTCTAATTAACTGCTCTGTCTGAAGTGAGCAGGGTTTTCACAAACTGTCTGGTTCTAGCAGTTGTAAGACTTCTACAAGTCTTACAACTTACAAGGGGGAGTTGGGGTCAGTACTAACTTTGTGCATATTTGTACATATTCTATTTTATTATCATTATTACTATTATTATTACTGGTAGTATTAAAGCTGTTTTCCTTTTCTTTTTAATCACTAAGTCTCCCTTATTCCCTTTCTTTTTCCCTTTTTTGGGGGTGGAGGGGATTAACAGAGAGCATCTGTTACAGTTCTGGGGGTGGCCCTGACCCCAAACTGTGCCACAGACACTTAACTCTGAAGTAGGGTTGGACCTCATCCCTCAAAGCACCAACGTAGCCCTTGGAAATCTGTAAAGTTCCTGAAGGATCAGCCTCTCAAACCCTTTTGAGGACCTTCCCCCAACCTAAACCCACCCAATTCCACGTATGAAGCCAACAGCTTTCTGAGGGAAAACCAATGGCCAACTTTTTGTGTTGTGTCCCAACAGAAACACAGTCCTCAAAATGCTGCCATCAGCAAACCTGCAGTCACTGAACTCCTGCTGCAAAACATTAGCCACTAGTTTTACAGAAATGCAGCTCCAGGAAAGAACATGTTACTGTAACAGCAAAACTGTGTTTGAATATTTAGCAGCAGTGACAAAGCAGTAATAAAATTAACTCCCAGCTACCATTAATTGCTAATTTAGCACACGCATTTGACATTCTCAAAGAAGAAAAGAACTAAATATTTTATATTGATGAATGCCTGAGAATTTAATTACTGTTTAGTCTTTGAACTTTGCAAACAGTTGTAATGTTACAGTTGTAACAGTGTTGACAAAGGCCATTTAAAATTGTGATGTTGATCTAGGAATCAATTCACTTTCATACAAGGCAACTCATTAGAAGTAAATGTTCATAACTGCCAAGTTTTCCACAAACAAGAAGCAGCACCTGGAGGGTAGTGAGGCAAAGAGTAATCAGGGAGATTTAAAACTGTGACAAGATGATCAAAATCAGTGAATATAGATGTAAGAAAACCTCACTTGCTTAAGGAGAGACTAGTATTCCTAAAAAAACACACCCTGTGTCTGCTCTCCTCTACACTGGTTTAAAATAATTGCTTTTGAGTGTGAAATCTCTGAGGCAGCCTGAGTCCATCTGTGAGAGGCACTGGCACTCCACTCAATGCAAGAGGCATCCATACCAGAGCAGGAACTGCCTGGCAAGCTGCAGAGCAGTTCTGTTAGGTGCTTCCTGAGAGGTCCCAAAGATCCTCAGCTCCCTGCTCCCTGAGAGACACATCATCTTCCTGATGTTTGACATGAACAAGGTAAAGCTTGGGGCTGCAGACAGAGGTGACTATGACTATCCTGCCCTTTGGAGTGCCTAAATCCCAACACCCAACCAAAATATCCATTTTGATCCCTCTGATGAGATGCAGGCTGTCTAAATGGCAATGTCAGTGTCAGGGTGAGTGTATAGCTCAACTGACCAACTCTCTGTCTTTGTTGGTTCCAGTAGAAGACAGAAAAATAAATTTCTCATGCTGACACCAAACAGAATCTGCTTGAAAAGAAACTGAAAGTCAGAGAGGTACCAGGATGTGTGGTGAGTACACTAGAAAGCTTCATCTCAGAACCACAGAAGCAAAGACAAAACTCCACCAGGACCTTTGTTTGGCCATGAAGACCTTGCCTTCAACCTACTAAAACCAAGTAAGACCAATATTACACTTCAGCAAGTCCCATTATATCCAAGGCATGCTTTTTACCTAGACTCTGTATCTTCACACCACCTAACTGCACAGTTAAGACCCAAGAAATTTCATAGAGAACCCTTTCAACAATGTAAATGTATCATGTACTACACCAGAAATTCATTTAACCTCAAGTGTGTTAAGGAACTGGAGCTATTCTGGCTTTGAGGAGGAACCAATGCTATAGATGAGGGTTCACTGATGAGTGAGTACAAGAAGCTGAGCAGTAAACAAGAACCTGCACAGTGCATATCTGTCAGCTCTATCAGGCTTCCAGCTAAAACTCCAGCATCAAGAGACACCCCATGGATTTTGCATGACTTGTTGAAGCTCGATGCAACTGTAAATTACCATGCTGATTGCACCAGTGTACACATGAAAACCTCTAGTTCTGGGAGGCAGAACATGGATAATATTCCTCATTTGATTTTTGTGAGTATTCATGGAAAAATTGAAGCATGATTTAATCTGAGTTACTAACACAGCTATAAATAGTCTTTGGTTAACTGCTACAGAACATTGTGTGAAAGAAGGCAAGCAAATGGAAAGATTTTACAACAGGTCTGTGGGATTAATCCACTCCATGGCATGCTGCAAACCCACCAGGAAAATATGAGGCTTGACACGTGGTTTCTGGTTGTGATGAAGCTGACATCATGTGTGTGACACTGCTGATTTCTGTGCCACGTGCCATGAAATGATACAGCCCAGTGCTGTTTTCATCAAGGACAGTTTTAAAGAGCAGCCAAAATCCTGCACAGGGGACTCACTAGTCAATCCATAGCCTGGGGTAAACAAATGCATTTTTTTGGTAAGAATCAGCTCCCTAAGGTGGCTCATCACATCCCTGCAGGAGCATCATGCCAGGGTAAGGTACAAGGTGGCCACAGCCCACTTAAAACAGCACCCAAAAACATGAACACTTCTGATAACTGTGCTGAAGGTAAATCAAGTCTTGCCACTGACATCAGTGCCAGCAAGAACTGTAATCTCATGAACATGGGGCTCTTTTTGGGCTTCTAGAGAAAACAGGTCTGCAATATGATGAAAACATTTCTCCTAGCTTCATTTAGCCCTTGCTGGGTGCAGGAGTATACAGAGTCCTTGACAATATATTGACCTGAATTAGTCCACCAGGTTTTCAGACCTCCCCTCAAACCTTATTTCAAGATTGTCAGCAGAAACAAACCAGTGAAGAGCAGTGTGGTTGTACCCTCTGGTGTGGCTGTACCTTCTGAAGGGAAGAGCAGCTTTGTTTTGTCTTCTAAAGAGGGAACATTCTCAGCTTCTCTGGGACTTCTGTGTTGTACACCTTTGGATTGGGATATTCAGATGTCTTTGGATCCTGGAAGTACACTACAGCAATTAGAAGCATGAACTATCTGCTGCTTGCATTTTAAAGCTGGCAAAGGAGGCTCCTGTGCCTTAAAGGACAGCTACACTACACACAGGAAGAAACCATGAAAATAAGGAACAGATCTCACATCTCCAAAGACAACAACCCATCCACTAGAATATTCTTTCCAAGTCACATCAAATCTGGAGCCTTTCCACACCTTCTTGTTCCTCTCTTTGTCACTGACATGATAAATTAAGCTTTTACCTAGCTACCAAGTGGTCAACTGCCCTGCTGTCCTTACTCAGAGTTAGTTACTAGATGGAGGATGAAGATAGTAAACCCTAAAGAACAGTCTTTCAGACCTGTATCTTCAGCACATTACAACTGTGCCTGAAGTTTGGCTGGCATATCACTCTGCACTGAAATAATAACACCAAACTAAAACCCTACATGTTCCAGAAAACTTCTGCTTAGTTCTGAGGTTCTCACAGGGGCTTTCCCTGAGAAGCAAAGCCCCCCTGGAGCTCTGCAGGAGAGCAATGCAGGGTGATGGCCCAGTCAACAGCAGGGGTTTCCTACAGCTGCTCTCCCCCTCAGAGCTGTTCCCTAGACTCCAGAGGGGAACTTATGAAGTTGTTCCATTTAAAAATGTTACCTCCCTGTGCAAATTCCAATCCAAAATCCTGTTTTAGCTGCACACTCTGCTGGCAACAGCACAGACAGAACAAAAGCCAAGCTCTACTCTGCAGAGCAGGGAGCCCACCAGCAGCTCCTGGAGGGGGTGTCCTGGCCAAAGCCTTGTCCTACATGACTCCCATCCTTCCTGGGGATGGATAAATGCCAGGGCTGCCCTACTGAAGTAAAAGGGGATGTAGAAATGTTGTTCAGGAGTGCTGAGAAGGGTGCAAAGATTCTTCTTATGACTTGCAAAGAGCTTGTACCAAAGATATTTTAATAAAACTGTTTTAAAGTTCATTTTCTAAGGAAGTGGTACTGACAAAGTTCTAATAACTCTGTGTGTTGCTTTTCAGCCATTGTGCAATTTCAGCAGGGCTGGACAGAAGGGTTGACATCCTGAGGGTATTAAGCAAGCTTCATAAAAACCTGAGGTCCACCCCTCACCAGGCACTAGGGAATTAATATTTGAGAACACCTTTGTGTGCCTGTCACTGCAAAACCTTCCATCAGTTTGCCTCTTCCTTAAGCACCAAGATAAGGCACAGAACCATCAAAAGCTCAGCTTCCAAGGCATTTATGCTCACAGGACAATATATTTGAGAGTGCAAGGATGCCACAGGACCATTAGGCCTAAATAACCACAGCTATGCATTCAGCCAGTGGAGATCCCACACCATTTCAGCAGCCTGACTTAACTGAGCCATGTTTCTAAAGTGGTTTGAAGGTCAACAACATCACAGAAAGCTTCCTGTGGTGTCTGTTAAAGAAGCAAAACAACACCTATTATAATTCCATTTCCACATATGCATAAATTTGCCTTGGAAACATCTCTTTGCAGAATTAATTCTGACTGCAGGTTCCCAATCAGATGAAACCTCTCTTTGCTTTGCCTTTGATCTGCAGCACCAGTGTTTCACCCTCATCTCAAACTTTCCAGGTCACTGCTTGACCTCTGGCTTTAGGATTGGGGGTTTTATTAATCTGAACCAAACCCTTTCAGATGTTTGGAGATTTCCAAGAGTGGATGTAAATACGTTTTCCCCATTTTAAACCCATTTTGTCTCAGCTGTCAAAGACAGCAAGACTCTTCTGTAGGCCACTGAAGGCAGCCAGAACTAGCCTAAAGAAATGGAACAGAATTCAGGCTGCACGCCAGAGACCTTTCAATTGACTTTGAAAGGGCCTTGGATGTGGCCCAGTCTCTACTGGTGACAGCAACACTGACTAAATCTGGAGAGGAAAGAAGAACAGAAAGGTAGCTGGGGAAACAGTCACTTCTGAACACATTCCTTGGGCAGTTCCTACAAATATAGTGAAGTTTAACGAGCATCAGTCTTACTCTTTATTGTTTGAAAACCTCAGGGGCTGCTGACAATGGAAACAGGAACTTCACTGATCAAGGGCTTGGGAAGAGGGACCAGAGGTGCTGCTGAGATCAGTCCCTTCTGGGACAACACAGTGGCAGGTACCTTTCACCAAAAATCTTTCACTGCATAAACACTTAGTCTGCTTCAGCTGAAGTCAATAGTAAAACTCATATTGACTTCAGCAAGAGATAGCCCAGGCCATTGTTGAGAGCTTTTGAAAATCCAGTGCTGCATCATTAAGTTACACAGCAAAAAGCAGCTCTGCTGAGCAAGAAAAGTCTAGCTGCACACCCTGAGACTTCTCAGAGCAGAGCTGCACTCAGCTGTACCACTCCTTGTGCCACAAGGAATACACCAGAGAGCACACTGGAGAGGCAATGCAAGTACAGCCACAGAACTGCATTTAAAACCCTGTATTCTTTACAATCCTCTGATTGTAACCCTGTACTCTTAGCTTTATATATGCACAGTTTCCTCCCCCCACTGTGGTTAGTGTAGTTGGGGTTTTACATCATCTATAGATCCTTTCTACTTGGAAGCATCTCATCTGCAAAGTGATACTGCACAGATATAAAATTCCAAAATGATCCAACACATCTAGCTACTAACAAGTCAAATAAAGCCAGGAAAACACAAAAAAA
>NW_008615738.1:13650-34972 GCF_000691845.1 Merops nubicus | reverse complement strand
TCGCCGCCCTTCTTCCCTTACCTCGCCGTTTTGAGTAGAAAAAGCGGCATTTGTGTTCAGGCCGGCGCTTCTCGTGTTTGGGAGCTCGGTGTGAGAGGGCCTGGGGGGGCCCAGCCCGCCGAGCAGCCTCTCCCTCTCCGTTCGCACCCTCCTGGGCGGAGGAGCCCTCGGTGGGGGGGCTGTGTGTTGGCTTGGGCGCCTCACAGGGTTATTCTGCTCTCGGAGCTCTGGGGAGAGCTGCCTGCGGAGGGCTGAGGAAACCTTCCCTGGCCGGCAGCAGCAGTGAGCTGAGAAGGGCTTTTATAGGTTCCGATCCCCACCGTCCCCTGGAGCTTGGCTGCGGAGGTGGTTGGCTCCTAGTGTTGGCATGTGCGTGCATGAAGCTGGATCTGCGATACTTAGACCTGGCTTAGTTTGTGCGGGGAGGATGGCTGGGCAATCGGTTGTTACCAGATGTCTGTCATGGGGTGGTTTAAGCCTAGCTGATGAAGAAACCGAGTTGCCACCTCGTAGTATTTTTTACTTCATGTTTTCATTCATTCTTTGGTGCTTCTTTGGGGGTTGGACTTGATGATCTCCAGAAGTCCCTTTCAATCCCTAACGTTCTGTGGTTCTTGCTCTGTTTGGAGAAGCCTTTGGGAGGAGTGTCTCTGGTTGACTGTTTTGGGCTTCATGTCTGTTCAGTTCTTGGCTTCCAGGATTGTCAGGCTGGTTTTTAATGGTTATTCTGTTGTTGCGGAGACAGCAGATGGCAGCGACTTAGTGGGTGCTCCCATCAAGGGGAGCCTTGAACCAATAGCTGTCAATTATTGCTTCCTGCCTTAAAATCTTAAAATAACTCGGTGGTTTTTTTTAATCTAACTTCACGTTTTAATTTTGGGCAGGTAATTTAGTAACACACTTGTGGCAGTTTTTTAAAAGAGTCCTGATGCAACGTCTGTCACAGGAATAAATAACTCTGATAACTGCTTTCTGAATAGTTTGTCCCCTCCCGCTTCTTCCACCTGTGTGGGACCTTTTGGACCTCCAGCCAGGGAGGCACCATCTCTGGGAGGATCCCAGAGCTGTGCTTCCAGGCAGTGGCTCGCAAGCCTCCAGCCTGCCAAAAAGGCAACCTCTTGTTGTTCCTTTCTAGTTGTGTGGCCCTTCCCTTTGCTTTTCATAATTCTGGTGCTTACTGGTTTTCTGCCGTTTTAGTCAAGTGGACCTTTTTATTGTCTAGTTTGTCACCTTTCTGCTGGAATAGCTTTGTGGTTAAACACTGAGCAGGGTGGGTGCAGGGCTGAGGCAGAGGAGTGCACAGGGAGAAGCAGAAGATCAGGGACTGCCTTGCATCAGCTTTATCTTCAAGTAGAAGCCTTGGCGTCGGTTCTGCACATCTCATGAAAACTCCGCTCTCTTGTGAATACTAAGTCTTGCTTGTGGTTTTCCTTTTCCCCTTTCAAAGCCTGCCTTGTTGTCAGTAGCTGGCTGGCTGCTGGCCCTGTCTGGCTGTAGTGCTGTCTGATACCCAGCGTCAAAGGTGAATCTTTTCCAGGGTTGCCATCCCAGGTATCGGTAGGACTCCTCGGGGTTGGTTTGGATCCAGTTTTCTTTCCAGAGGTGCCCCTCTGCAGCCTGTATGCATTAGGAGATAGGGAACAGGGTTGGTGCTGTCTCGCGCGGTTGCTTTGTGTTGGAGGTGACAGCAGAGGATCCAAGCGGTGTATTGGCTGGTACTGTTGTTGATATAGCTTTTCATTTTGACCCTAGTTGTGTCTGGCAGCTTGTTTGGACAATACCAGAGAAGTGACAATTATGTTTTAGAACAAGTCTAAGTCAGTTGAGCTCATTTAACTAAAAAGTCGGGCTATACTGAACTGAAGATTTGGGGGAGTTGCTGCGTGGTTGGTGGCATCAGTGATGACAGTATTTGGACACTGCTTCGCTACAAGCAGCAGGTAAGATTGCTACATGCAGTTTGGTGCAGAAGGAGCGTTTATTTCTGTAGGTGTTTTAAGGTGATCTTAGTTTTCTCTTAGAAAATGTTCCTCTAAAGGGGAGAAATTTTGAAACTGGGAGTGGTATTATTAAGATAATCTGTTGATTTTTCATCCTGGTGTTCTACAGAAAAGTTAAGATGCTTAAATTTAAATAACCAGGGGAAACAGCTACTTGAAACCTTCCTTTGGAGTCTGTAAACCATAGAGGAAAGAGAAGATGTTTGATTTGCTAGCCAGTGTGAACGTAGTCAGGTTATTTCAGTATCTGCTGATTTGTTTCTATGGATGTCTTTTAAGTGTCCTGAATCTAAAGAACAGGAGTGTTGAGTCTGTGGTTGGCAGGTACAGCAGCTTATCACATAGGGTGATTTCAGCAACAAATAGTTTGAAACAAGACAAAACAGTTAAAAAACCCCAAGCGAACCAAATGGCTAAAAGACCCCGAACAAAGCAAACCCATAAATTTTAAAGTTTTGATTTTGAGAGGTTACTTGTAGAGTGTCAATTTAAAGCATCACCAACACAGATATTTAATCCCTATGTATTTTTAGAATTCTTTTTAGACGTTTGGACCTCCAAAATGGTTTCAGTCTTTTCCTGCTGGTATTCCATCAAGTCGGTGAAACATTTAATTGGCCTGAGTCTGCTTCTGAAGGTGCAGAACTCTTCTGCATTTCAGCTTGTTTAGCTGAAAGATAGAAATCAAGGGACAGTTGATGCTTTTTGCTTGCCTTTCATGGAAAAGAATAGGAAGGATGCACCTTAACTGGGGGAGGGGGTGGTCAGACCTACGCAGCTTAAACCTCTTGCACTGCAATCAGCAAATAGAATGAAAAGCATATTTTGGTGCATTTTCCAGGTGAATGAATTTCCTTCTATTCAATATTATTTGTGCACTGGACCCGTTCCTGGTTTAAGTCACTTGTATTTTGTCACCAATGTTTTAATTGTTAACTGAATAATTTTATGCCAAGATATATAAAAAGAGTTGAAGAGGATGGTTTATAATTCTGTTCTTCAAAAATGTGTTTAAAGTGTTGTGTGTTGTTTTTTTCCTGAAGCTATGAGTTGCTGACCTGTTCCTAGAGAGGCTTCAGAGTTTGCATTTCACTCAGCATAGGCTGTGGCCTTGAAGCACTTTTTTATGGGCTGCTTATTAAACTAATTTTTGTGATGGTTATAGTATAAATAAAGCCAGAAAATATTAATGTATTTGCTAGGTAAAAATTTTTGCATGATTAATGATGATTTGCATTTAAAGCATGACTGAGTTGTTGAATTTGAGGCAGGAAATGTTAGCAGGTATGAAAATATCTTAACCAGTGTAGCTGGTTAATTAATCTGGCTTATTAGTGAGCATAATTTTAATGTTAAAACATACCTGAGGTCTGAATAATCAGTGAATTAACTTGATGGTGTAATTGTTGAGCTTCACTTGCATTGTACTGGTCAAGACTGTGTTATATCCCTCTCTATAACACTAACACTTATAGGCTAAACAATGTTTCTAGGATCAAACGGTCATGATTAAATTTGGATTAGAGATGAAAGTGTTGGCCTTCTGCTCCTTTCATCACCCTGAGTGGTTCTGTTACTTTGGTAATGCCTTTATGTCAGGGCCAAGCTTTGCTTTCTGGAAAGAATAAAGATCTCTTAATGGTGAGGATTGCATTAAGAACAAAACAAGTTAATTTTAAAGCTGTGTATTTTAAGAATAGTGTTTTTCCTGTTATTTCAGATGTATAGGCAGAGTAAAAAGCTGGGAAATGTATTTGATGTGACTAGGAAGCTCGTGACGTGATGGGTTGGGAACTGGCACATTTCTTTCATGTAAATGTTTTATAGGCATAAAACTGTGTGTACCTGAGCTCCTTAAGTGGTCTGATGAAATAGTGCCAGGAAAGTGACCTAAGTTTTAAAATTGGAGATGGAAAAGAGAAACCAGACACGCTTGGAGAACATATCTGGTAGAATCACAGTTGTAGAAGTCGTGTGTGTGCTCAGTCCCTGTGCTTGTTCTCCAGCTTTTATGCTTTCTTGGGAAAGCACTGGAAATGCAAAGGCTTCCCTGGAGCATTGTGGTTGCACTGAGGTGGATAAGTGTGATGTGATGTGGCGTGGTAGCTCCATTTATTTATTTTATTTCCACCCATTTTATCTCTGTAATTTATTGAGTTGAAGGGTGAGGGCTTTGTTTTTACTCAATGTGCGACATTATCTCCTGTTGGAGAATGTACTGGAGTTATTTTCATCTCTTGCTCTCCCATGCACAAGTGAAGGCTGGATTTTAAAGTGGCTTTCTTAGTAGTTTGGGCTGTAGCAGGAAGTGACTGTTTAGCTGTCCAGTAACAGGGCTGGCAATTAAACATAGGTTTTGGGAAATGCAAATACCAAAGGCACTGTTCAGTGCATTGGCCACGTCCTTCAGTGCTTAGAGTTTGGTCTTGTCCCACAAAACCTCAGGAGTTCTCCCTGGCTTTCAGGTGAGCTGTTGGGAATGGGAACTGCCTGTTTCTCAGGGTGGTAAGTATGGAGCTGTGGGATGGAGGTTGTTCTGGTTGCCTACTCGTTACTATTGCAAAGGAGTAGGCAGTTAGCATTCCGGTGATGCTCTTGCAGTGCCTACAGCATTATCATCTGCTTCAGATACCAACACGCAAAGGGATTTGTTTTTTTTTTTAAAGGCAATGATCAGAAACCTGGAAACTGTACCTTAAGCCTTGCCGAGGGCTTTGCTTGCACCTTCCTTTTTTTCTAAGGGGTATTGACCTCATGATTCAAAGCCACCTCTACAGGGCATGGGAGTTTAGGAACTCTTACATCCTTAAGAAAAAAAAAACAATGGAGAATTCTTACCCACAGTTGAAGTTGAGCTAACTTAAAGTAACAATGCAGTTCTATTTTAAAAGTTTGAGTTATTAGGCTGTAACTGGATGCCAGACTCTATGAGTTGAATTTCCGGGTACTGTGCTGTCTCAAAATGAATTTAACAAAGAATTTACAGTGTTTTGTGGCAGATGCAAATTAATTTGAATGGTCAAGACTGGTCCCTCGTGCTTCTTAAAACTGGAAGATGAAAGGATGGATCAATCCTTCGAAGCCAATGGAAGGAAATGGTTGCACCTAGGAGGAAGTGATTGAGATGATGAAGTTTTGAAAAAAAAACAGGAGCAACAACAGAAGAAAATAATCGAGACAAGGCTGGAACAGTCTTTGAAGCTTTTTCTCCTGAGGCTTGGCTTCTTAACTGAGATTAGCCCCATTTTTGTTCTTATTTTTCCTTGTGTTCAGATAGCGTGAGTCCAGTTTCCTCTTGGCTTCTGTAGTTACATCTTATAGTAAAATTCTAAATACACTTGAAAAGTCTGGTTTGTGTTTGGGTTACTTTGGCATCAGCATTTGGCTTCGTGTCAGGATGTAGTAACATTTAAAAGTACCCTTTTCATCTTACTAATATCACATGCAAGCTGACTGGAGGGTCTTTGAACAGAGTGTTAAGCACTGGGTCTTGGTGATCTTAACAGTTGATAACCTTGAGAGAGTTATTTTTGTGGGGGCTTTTTTTTTGGTGGGTAGGTTTTTTATATTTTTTTTTTTTTTTCCAAGTTCTGTTCTTGGCAGGCTGCTACTTGTGGTAGCTGGTTATACATCAGTTTGTCCTGGGATGTTTGGCTTAATAAAAAGGATTGTTTTACAAATCTGCTTCCTCCAGTGAGCTGGTGCTGCTGGAGCTCAACATCAAGAGAAAAAGCGAAGTGCTGCTTTCTCTGTGGGCTCTGCTTGTTTTGGCCTTTGGAAAATGTATGCCTTCTTTTTCAGAGCTTTGCAGTTGTTCTTCCTAATAATAAACCCCAAAGAATTGGATGAATAAAAGGTCTAGGTAATTGCCTCTTTATTTGGAATCTTGCCTCAGGATAGTTTTTTGATCTTCTGTCTAATCTAGTTTTAAGGTCTCTGAAGTTGGTTGCTATGGTATTAACGAATTTCAGTCCTGTTAGCTGATCATTTTTCGTCATCATGGGATACTTGGATTTTCTGTATGCTTCATTCATCAGCATCCATAGGAGCATGGTGGGCGGGGAGCAGAGAATGGCCCTTCCCCAGGTGCCAGCTTGTAGCAGAATTGCAACCTCTGTTCATTGAGACCTTCAGTGGAAGCTGACCCCGTTCCCTCCTGAGCAGCAGTGGCATTCAGGGAGGCTGTCTCCTGGCATGTCAGCTCTGAGCTGAGGGATTTCCTTCAGCAATTAGAGGTGTCTGTTTTCTCCATGCTGTCTTTTTGGGGGCGTAGTGCCTGAGGTTTTATTTTTTCCTTTGGATAATTATATCCTGTTGCTTCTACAGCTTTGCTAGCTTAAATTCCAGTGTGCATTAGAGTGCCTTACTTGGTTATAAACTCTAAATTTTTGCCTGAACTCACACTATACGTTTGATGTCTTTGTTATTGGTGGTGCTGTGACTGAAGACTAATGGTACACCCCTAAGATCTCTTTTGTCAGGTAGCACCACAGGGACAAATAAACATTAATCATGCAGGGCAGGGCTGTTTATTTGCTGCACTTACTATTATTTTCATCTTTGCTTGAAACAATGTGTATAAGAGCTGCTGACAGAAAGGTAGAATTTAATGTACTAAATTAATGGTTTCTCTACATGCCTGAAATTTCACTCTTTTGCAGTTAGTAGTGTGTGCTTCTGAGAAATTCTTGTTCCCTTGTTTGAGTCTCAGGAGTTTTGAGTCTTTTCTACAGAATGTGGCTGTTTACACTGAGATAATTAAGTACTTATATAGAACAGGGTAGGTTAGTAACAAATAGCTGTTCCAGCCCTGCTATGCAAAACCATTCGGGCAAACATGCTGTCTTTTGTTTAAAAAAAACAATGCCTGGCTTAACCCGGTGGCAAATTTGCTGTCTAGATCTCTTGACTCTTAACAGGAGGCTCACCAGCCTTCATCACATCACACTCAATAGTTTGCTAATTGAGACTTTCTTTTCTAGAGTGTCTTGTTAGTGCAGCATAAAATACTTTCCACCAAGTGAACTGCAAAACAAACTCAGCAGAGCATGCATTCTTCTAAGTGTTGAACTAATTGCCCTACAAAAAGTTTTGACAGAATTAAAAAAAAAAGACAACAAACCCAAACCGTCTTGGCTCGTAGACTTTCTGTAACAGTCCAGGCTTGATTTGAGCTGAGTCAACTTTTGTTACACTCTTCTCAGCCGAGCTGAAATAATATCTGGAAGCAGTTCACAGTAAGATCTTTCATTATCAAACTGGGGTTTTTTTGCCTATGCCAGTGTCTCTGTGTCATATAATCAAGAAAGTGAGCCACTTCCCAGTAAAATCACTGCAACACAGCTGTTATCATAATTTACAACACATATTGGTCACGAGACTGGAATTTTTCAGCTATCTTCATGGTGATTTAAACAAATCAATATTCATGTGACCCTCTTCCTGTAGAATCCAGGCAGGCTAGTCCAAATCTGGTCTGCATTAATACAAGAATCTGAGTAAATGCACTGGCAGAGAACTGTTGACAAGGAGCTTGATTTTTTAACTTTCATATTTATTTGCTAAGTTTTATTTCCTCTAGTTGACCCTGCTGCTTTTTTGATTGTTACTTTTGAACTGCTGCGAGCACTGTGGTTTTGGTGCTTCAGTATTTGAGACATGTGAGTTCCTGAGTCTCTCAGCACAGGTCTGCAGACTCATGATGGCATCTCTCTTACCTTGCTGAGGTCAATAGAGTCAGCTCTGGAAGGAACAAGCTGATGCAAATTTTCTTGCTGGTAGTCTTTAGCCCATAGGCTCAGTCTGCTTTTCAGTACGTTGCACTTAGTGTCATTAAAGGACTGTGGAACAGGCTTTGAGTTTTATGTTCTAGTTGGCAACTGGAACCTCATTCTTAGTGAGCAGCGTAGAACAAATATACAGGAAAACCTTTTTAATCAGCGTGGAGCTGGAGGAACTTAGTATGTTGTGAAGTGTGGTTTGAAGGGGAGACTTCTTATAGCGACTGTAGTGATCCATGTATTTTTCTTCTTAAAACAGTGAGGTGAATTTTCTGCAGTTCAGCAGGATACCAGGTCAGTGCTTACTGGAGGGGAGTACAGGTTAGAAAATAATTAATGGCAGTCACTGCTGGAAAACATAGAGCTCTTGCAGTCACTATCTGCAGCAGAAGTCAAAGATCTTGTGAATGCAGTAATATCCCTGCCTTGCTTCAAGCGAAGGCTTCTAGGCAGCAAGCAGCAGCCATCTTCACTTATTTTGTTTCCCATTAGTTGTATGAAGCAATGCTAATTTTTAAAGCCAAAAAAGAAAAAGCTGATATTCTAGTTTATGGTATAAGTCTTCCCTTTGTTGTTATCAAACTGAGCACTGGAACAAGGAGTGCTTGTTCTGTCTCTAGGAACCCCAGTGGTAACAGCATCATCTGGGAAGGTGTGGTACTAGGGAACGGACTTTTCCCTCAACTGATTCACAGCTCTTAAAGTGACTGTTCGCTCTGATGTTGTTCATAGCCTTAATTAGACGTAGATGTGCAAAATGCTACTTGTAGGAGGGGTGTGGTTCTGCACCTTCCTCACAGAACGCAACCAAAGCCTCACTGCGTTTCGTGTTTTCCCTTCACAACCCTTGCTGTGCTTTAGCAGGCACCAAATGTATGGTCAACCATTACTGCTGCACCTCTCCTCTCTGACTACAGAAACAGCAGCAGCGTGTGGGGCACACTTTCCTGGAATAATGCAAAATTTGTTCTAGCTCAGGTACTCGCAGTGTGGCTTGAACTTGTCCACATCAAACCCGTTTCACATGCTCTGAGGCTACGTTGGCTTCCTCCCTACGAACAGCTCACCAGTAGGCCTACACAAAGGGAAAGAAAAAAAAACAAGCCACAAACTGCAGGGTTTTCTGTTTCCCTCCCCTCCTCCAGGCATCTGTGAACTCTTCCAGTGTCCTGTTGTATAAAACCGTAGCCTGAACTTGTTCAGCTAGCGAGAGCGCTGATGGAATTCAAATTCTTCTCTTTGTAGGTCAGCTCTTCCCAAAGTAATTTCCCCAAATACTTTCTTCCCTTGAGACATTCCAGTGACGTTGTGATGCCCTCAAAGATTATTTAATAAATGTTGTCCTCTAATGTACATTTTGCTCACTAAGGTTCACGTTATCTTAAACTTAGAATAGTTCCAAAATGCATTTTCTGGAAACTTTCTCAGAGTACTGGAGAGTTCAGGTAGGCTGTGTGGCGTTGGCATGTGGTTCGGAGGAGAATAGAACCCGGATTTCCCTGTGTGTAGCTAACGGAGAAGGTGAGGATCAGTGCTTCAGTTGTTTTACCTAGTGGTTGTCGGCGTACCACAACTGTATTATCCATTGTGTTGTCAGAAGTGGCTTAGGGCAAACAGAAATAGGCAAAAACCTTCCTGTGGCTTCGTGTTGTACCTCAAGAATAACTTGAAATAACGTGGCAGCATATTGTTGGTGTTTCAAAGTGATCTTTGGTCTGTTGGGAGTTTGATCTCTGCCTGTAATCACTTCTGCATTACCCAGTGGGCCCACTAATTTGGACTTCGAGATCAAAGTGTTGGCTTAGAAAAATAAAAAAGCCCCTCTGTGAACCTCATGTTGAGCTGTTGAAGCAGAGTGGTAAAAAAGGAAGATGTTCAGAGCAAGGTAGCAGAGTAGCTTATAGCCTGTTAAGACACAGACAAAGGTTCTCCAGCACTTTAATCTTTGAAACTTTTGTCTCAAGTTTTAAGGCAGAGTATTATTTCATATACCCTGATTGTTCTGATCTTAAATGGGGCCAGAAGAGGCTTTCCGAGCTGCACTTTTGATCTCAGGAACCATTTAAAATGAACTTGTGGAGGCTGGTCCATGTTAGAATTCACTGCCTTGGGAACCGTGTGGCTGGAAGTACTTCTGAACAGCCCTTTTGGGGTTTGGCATGGGTTTCCTTAAGTTCTCGTTTCTATGTTGCATGCTTTTCATAACATTAAAAGCCATAAAAGAAAATGAATTGGGAGGTCATCTTTGAAAGGAATCTGAAATAGTGCCTCGGAGCTGTTGAAACATTGCAAGTAAAATTTGGGCAATGTGAGTACAGTGCTTCCATATTTACAGAACTCATTGTGTTGTTTTGTTTTGCTCTCTGTTTTAAGTTCATCAGTTTGGGTCCAGTCCCTTAGCAGCTCTACTTTGTGTGTGTTTTACTGTGCATCCAGACCCGAATGCAGGTCTTGAGCCATGAACTTCCTTCTGTGGGCTGGAATTTGAGACCACCTGGCCAGGTGAGCCACGTGGGTTGTCAGCAGATGAGCATCTTCATAGGAAGAGATTGGGGAGGATGGAGAATTGAACAGCATAGCAGCTTTCCCATTCATGGAGCCCTTTGGAAACAAAGGGAAGGATGATGATGATGTCAGGATTAGTCTCCTCTCTGCTTCCAGAAGCTGATGTGCAGAATCTGAGAGGAGGAGGAGCTGGTCTCAGACAGGCAGTGCTCTTTGCCACTGCTTCCTGGCTGGGACTTTTACTTCTCATGAAATATAAGAGCTTGTACTTGCCCTCTGGGCATGTAGCCATGCTTAATAGTCAAGTTGCACACTTTTTGTTTGTTTGTTTTTAATATGGAATTTTTCCTTTCCCTTATTATTCAAATGTCAAACCAAAGCTGTAGCACCAAATAATCTTAATTAAGTCCTTCCAGGGCAAGGTACAGGAGATATTACTCTAACTTGCTCTTGTGTAGAAATCACTTAATTTTTTAGAAATAGATTGTAATATTCCATGATACTGATAAAAGTCACAGAATTGGCCTGATGACAGTGAACACAGTAGCTGGAAAGAAAGATTGATTTCATAAATATTCTATTAGAATCTCCTCTTGGATTACATGGCATACTGCTGGGGTTTTCACCATGGAAATACTAATCTTGAAATTCTGGTGGTTTTGGTTGGGTATGGTAACACTAGAAAGATCCTGCCTTTCCCTGGAAGAGGCACCTGGTCAGGAGGATCTTCCAGAATAATGGTGACTTGGGAAGGACAGAAATCTTTTCCATCCTGGTGTTTCAGGTAGTTGTTAGTGGCCAGTTATCCACAGTATCCATACTGCTCTTAATTTTCAACCTCATCTGGGTGTTTTTGTCTTACTGGTTTGCTGGCATTTGTTCTTTTCGAGTCTGCTCGTCCAAGGTGAAAAAAGGTTCCTGTAAATGTGGGAGTTACCCGAGGTTGATGACATCCTGGGCTGGACCTGGATGAGCCTGTGTTTTGATCCTGCGTCACTTTGGGAGCTGCTGGTTAAAATAACTCTGCTTTGGTTTCCTCAGCTACAGTACTTGGCAACAGCAGAATAGTGTACAGGCTGAAAGCGTAGGCAGAACAGCCAGTCTGTTGCTGCTCTTAACAGAGGTGAGGGTTTTTTTGGTTTTTTTGTTTGCTTTTCAGCATTACATATTCCGTAGCAGCTGGGCATCCATTCCTTGGGCGTGAGTAGCAATCTCTTAATGGTGAGCAAGTTGCAGATTTTTTTAACATTAATCTCTGACCTGAATGAAACATAACTATGTTTGTTCTTCCTTACCAAAAACAACACAAACACATTTAACATTTTTAACATTTACTGGCAAGACTTACTGTATCAAAAGAGAGCAGTGTGCTGGGCATACGTCTGAGTGACCTGAGGTTTTGTGTCCTTTCTTACTGCCTGTTTCTAGCTCTAAACCATGGAAAGTGATTTGTGAAATACAGAGAAGAGTTTTCTTTGCCATCTCAGAGCCCTTGTGTGGGATTGAGATGTTGCTTCATCCTTCTGGAGCAAATCTGCAACTTGTTTATTAGTCCAAAAGGAATTCTGGGAATACAAGAAGAGCAATAAGCTATTTCTGTACCAAAAATGTGTGAGGCTCCTGACAAATAGAGGCATGGTCTGGAGTAGGATGTTACTGCCCTGAAGAGCTTATTTGCTCTTGGATTTGATATTCACGTGTCTGGTAAATATTTGGAACTTGATTGCTCTAGGGATTCTCAGGAGAATTAGAACTCTGGTGGAGGAGGGAAGTGGCACAGGCAGCTTGTCCCCAAATTCTCTGGTATGTTTTCCTAAGTTTCTCATCCTTGTTTATGAAGTTGCATGTCATCTGTAACAAGCTGTGGATCTGCCTGAGGTATGTGTGATGAGTACCACTCCTGACTTTGGGAATGTTGAGGCACTTGTCATCCCCTTGGCTCTAAGGCTGTGCATACAGTTGGGTAGTTGTATCAAGGAAACTCATGGGTCCCACTTGAGAAGAAAGCTCTTTTTGAGGACAACAGAAGTTATCACACTACCCCTTGCTTGCTGGAGAGGTGTTGGTGGAGCAGAGAGAGAGGTCCACTGGTAGGATGTGCTGTAGTCAACTACCCGTGTGACTGGGACCTAATTTTTTTAGAAGGTCTTTGAATTTTTACAAAACGTCTTAGTGATATAAGTCCTAGTCCTAAACTGATATTTTCTTATGAAATTATCAACAAATTGCAAGTAATGCTGTTTCTATTTCATGTTATTAATTAAAAGACTCCCCACTTGACATCATTTAGCCTGTTTGACCATTTACTTAGTGTTGAGGTATCCATGTCCTGAATGGTGAGCTTTGGTGGGTGTTTCCAGTAGTTTATGCTGTAATTTTGGGTCAATACTCTAGCAGACAGAGGAGGTGGATAAAACAGTGCCTGTTGGCTCTAGCATTCAAGTACTAGATGGAACTCTTGCCCTGAGATCTTCCAGTGGTTGGTTTGTCTCATTTGTGTCCAAGGTCTTTGGTTACAGAGCTGATTTAATGCTCAGTTTTGAAGGAGGAGTCATCTCAGGGGTTGGATCTGGCTGGTTTGGGGGAGGAGTGGACAGCATGTGTTTTCAACTGATAGAAAATGTAGTTTGTCCTCTTCAAAACCACACACTGTGGCATTCAGGAATGACAGGAATAGCATGAGCTGATTATAGGTACATTTTAGGCTTTTCCTTTCTGAACAAAGTGTTTTGTTTGTCATATGTCAGGGCAAGGTCATAGGATGGGTTGTGTTGGAAGGGACCTTAAAGATGTCTAGTTCCAACCGCCCTGCTATGGGTAAGGACACCTCCTACTAGACCAGGCTGCTCAAAGCTCCACCCAACCTGGTCTTGAGCACATCTCCAGTGATGGAGCATCCACAGCTTCCCTGGGCAACATGTGCCGGTGTCACACCACCCTCAGAGTGAAGAACTTCTTCCTCATTTCTCATGTAAATCTCCCCTCTTTCAGTTTGAACCTGTTACCCCTTGTCATATCACTACAAGAGCCTTGTAAAAAAGTCCCTCCTCAACTTTCCTGTAGACCCCCTTCAGATACTGGAAGGCTGCAGGAAGGTCTCCCCAGAGCCGCCTCCTCTCCAGGATGAACAACCCCAACTCTCTGAGCCTGGCCTCACAGCAGAGGGGTTCCAGCCCTCAGATGATCTTTCTGGCCTCCTCTGGCCCTGCTCCAACAGGTCGATGTCCTCCTTGTCTTGGGGACTCCAGAGCTGGGTGCAGTGCTTCTAGTGGGGGTCTCACAGGAGTAGAGTAGAGGGGGAGAATCGCCTCCTTCAGCCTGCTGGCCACGCTACTTTAGATGATTAAAAAGCTCTAATGAACCTTTTAAAAGATTGAAATTTAAAGAAATAGAAAATTTTAAAGTTTAGAATTAAAATAAAATAAAATAAAAGATGATAAAAAGGTTCTAATGAGCCCTTCCTAGTGTTTTTTTTTGTGCTTTTCCCAATGCTCTGTTTGTAAGGTCAGCGTTCCCTGGAGGGCTTCATACCTCAGCCAGCCCTTTATCCCTATCTCTCGTCCCACTTTTTATGCTGTTGTTGTGATGTGTTAAAACCTCTGCAGAATACTTCAAGAGGGAGCGTTCTCTGCAGAGCCACGTCTCCTTGTGTTCTGTCGTGCTGTGGAATGCTCCTAGGAGGAGTGTTGGCAGGAGAGGCTGAAGTGTGATGGCTTGAGGGCTAGGTAAAGCTGTTCAGGGGCTCAGCGCTTTGGTTAAGATTCTCAGAGCTGATGGGAAAGAGAACGGTGCTCTAAAAGATCACGATAGCACAAGCAGCCACACACAGGGAGGTAAAACTGAGGTACGGTCATAGATTATGCACTGCATGTTATTAACATAAATCAGGGTGATGGGGAGTAGTTGGAGGTCTAGGCAATTGATGAAGTGAAGCACTGATTTGACTCACAGAAGCAAATTAAATCCAGGAGTGAGAAGTTTCTGACAGTTGTTTGCTTCACTGCTAGAGGCTGCTGCTCCTGCAGCTGGGGTGGCTGAGCAAAACACGCAGCAGTTTTTGCACGGGCAAAATAGGAGCTGGTTTCAGCATCTTTGGCAGCACTTAGAAGGGACTTCATCGTCTCTTTTGGTGGTCCCTGCTGTGAATACCTGGAAGATGTTTGGACAGTCTCAGCTCACCCATGTGAAACCTTGATGGTTCAAGTTGCGAGCCAACACCCTTTAGAGGAGCTTGATAGTGAAGTCGGGAAGAGAAAAGTGTTTGGTTCCACATAAGACTTGGTGAAGCCTTGATGGGAAAAGATGTCCATGTTACCCAAAACTGGTCTTGAGGGGGTTAAAATTTTGCACCTGTGGCACATGGCTGTGTAAATGAATTCAGATTAGATATCTAGGGAGGCTAATGAAAGCATATTTTAATGAACCCTGGCTAATTACTCTGTTAAATTCTTGATCAATACTCAGGAGACCTCAGACTGCTTGCAGATTGTTTTTTAAAACCCTGCTCTATATGTGTACTTGACATCTTCTGTGTACAATCAAAACAACTGGAGGTACTTGGTTCGGAGAATTCTGGTTCACCAGGGCTTTGTATACTTGGAGGCTGGCTGCAGACTAAAGCTGAAGACTTATGCATTTCCAAATTGTGGATTTTTGATGGGAAGTGCAGGGAAGTGCTGGAGAGAGCAGATAGCAGAAGAGAACATGAATTTTTGGAATAATCTTTGCTCTAAGTGTATTGAAATATGTGGGACAATTAGTTGGGTTGCTTTAATGTGGTCTGGTGTTTGCTTTAGGGTTGGAACCCGTTTCACAGGCTCCATGTAGACCAGACAAGGCAGATGTGTGTGGTTTTCTAAAAGAGGAAAGAGTTCCTGTAAATACTTGCTGGCATATGTATGTTCTTAAAGTGACCTATATAAGGACCATCTCTTGTGTTAGCTCAGAAACGTGGTTTTCTCCAGAATACTGTGTATGAACTCAGTGGGTTCAATATTAATATAAAAGAAAAATGTCAGGCAGGCAGCCTTATCCTTGAGGGAACAACTTCTGTCTTTAAAGTGGTTCATATTATCATAGAATGATTTGGGTTGGAAAGTGGGGAGCCTGGTGAGCTCATTAATAGTATCCTATTCTCTATATAAATGACCCTCAGGTGGTGCACCTTAAAACCACCCACAGACCCCAAGGTGGAGGTCTTGCTGAAGATTGTAAACCTTCACTGGCTTCTGCTGAAATGATTCAGGGTTCAGTGGGCCAACAGAACAGGTCCTTTGCCTGAGAGCTTCTCAGAACTGAAGCTGGCAGATGGCTGGAGGAGTCAGTTACTGAGGAATGAGCAGTCTGCTTAAAAGCCTTTTTTTAAAAATTATTTAATTAGATCCCAAAAATTTGTTAACTTGGTAGAAGCTTTAGAGGGATTTTGTCACTTGCAGCCAGAGAAAGTAGAGCCCAGCTGGGTCTTAAATTTGAGAGAGAGAAATCCCTGGAGCAGGCAGTTACTCAACAGGGTTAAGAGAGAACATGGAAATCATGGGACATTCTGAGGCACAATCCAGCTTTCCCACACCCCTTTACAGAGACCCAAACACACCCCTTTGATAAATTTAAGCTCCTCCATGCTGTGCTATCTGGAAGCAGCAGTTGTGTGGTGTTATGTTTGGGTGCTGTTTCCTTAAGTTTTTCAAAAGATCACCAGCTTGATAAAATATCTCCAAAGAATTTGTTCCCTGTTTTCCTTCAGAAGCGAATGGGGAAAATTGGAAGTTTTTGCTGTAGTGTCACTGTTTGCTTTCCACATTCTCTTATCTTCCATTTGCTGTTGGTGCTTTTGTGCCTCACTCATGTCTGCTTTGTTTTGTCGTTGATACAGCTTTTGTTTAACAAAGGGAAAACCCCTGTTATGCTATCCAGAGATTGTTCAAGCATGACTAGAGATAAAATTAACTACCCAGTGAGTGCTGTGGGCTCTGAGGAGTGCCTTCAGATGGTGGCTCACGTTCCTGACTAAAAATGACCTTAGGCAGTGATATAAAAAGACAGAGATGGGCACGGGCTATCAGCTGGAGTGAAACTTTTTGTCCCGTGCTGGATATAAAAGGACAAGGTCTAACTAACGGCAGGTCAGTGGAAGATGTCCACCTTTTTTTTTTTTTTAAGTGCAAAAGTCTAACTAATAATTATTTGACAGTAATCACTCTTCAGTGCTTTCCGTGCTCACCCAAGGCACAGCTGATCTGGCTCGGGGCCTTCACAGAACAGTTTCAGTCAATCATGGTAATCATGGGATGGTTTGGGTTGCAAGGGACCTTGCAAGGTCGTCTAGTCCAACCCCCCTGCCATGGGCAGGGACATCTGCAACTAGAGCCCTTGCCAGCATGGCCTTGAATGCTTCCAGCGATGAGGCATCTGCAACTTCTGTGGCAATCTTGTATTTAGTCTGTTTCAAGAAGGTGGAGATCAAATACAGGGTTTCTAACCGCTGGGCTTACTGATTTTGTTGTTAGAACCCTTTTCACTTTGGTTCTTCTGGCTGTGCTAAGGGAAAAGAAACTTTTGTACAGCTGTGGATCATGTCAAAGTCTTCAAATATACTGGCAGATCTTTTGAGACCAGGCAAACATGTGCTGTAGTTTACTGCAGTGAATTCCTAGTGCAGATCCCATGTACTGGCTGAAGGATTTTCTCCCCATGTGTTTTGGGATCTCCTTGGATTTCCAGTGGCATAACTATGCTGGTGAAAAATTGTGTCTCTGGTTGCTGCCACCCTAGGAAACATCTAGGAAAGGCCATAGCAATTCAGACTTCCTTGGAGCAAAAGTGGTGAGTTAACACAGCAATAGTACCATGTTTTCATCTTTCACTGCTTAATTTTCTGTAGATTTCTGGCTAATAACATAAGTGAACTTTAAGCCTTCCTCAGCCTCTTAAGTGCTTGAAACAAATGTGTTGGGTTTTTTTTGTTTTTTTTTAACGGGTCAGCTGCTGGCAATTGTATTCATTGATGTAAGTGTTATTAAAGAGGCGACACGGCTGGTGGTCCACAGCTTGGTCTGCTAATGGTTGTGTTCAAAATCTGCTTAAGTCTGTGTTAAAATCGGGTGTCTGGATGCATTGCTCTATGCAGACTCCTTTCAGGCTGTCTGCAAATAGTTCAAAAGCTGTTGCTTCTTAAAAATCAAAGAGCACCTTGCAGCCAGCTGAGCTGATAGAAAATCCTTTTCTTGATCTTGCAGCAGCTTTACATTCTCCTGCAAGGATATCCTGGACCACATCTTTGGCGCTTCATTTCATTCACCTAGAATGAGTTTGCCTGAAATTCTTTTGCTGTTGGTGGTTTCCCAGGGGCCTCCTGTGCCGCAGCTGGTTGCTGTGTGCTTAGTGGTGCCTGTGGAGCTGCTCACAGGACTGAGCTGTGAACTGAATTCCTGATGGAGCTGGAGCTTGTGGGGTGGCCGCAAACCTTTGATCAACCATTACCTTGAGCAGAGCAGCTCTTCAAAGAGTTGTGTTGGTGATGGTGTGTGGGGTGCAAGTGGGAGCAAGGAGCTGGAGGTGGGTAAGGGGATGTGTCGAGAGTGGAGCAGGGTGGATAGATTCAGAGAATTGTTTTGGATAGAGGAGACCCTTAAGATCATTGAGTCTGGCAGTTCCCCCAGCACTGCCAGGTCCCCACTGACCCATGTCCCTCAGCACCACATCTCCACAGCTTGGAAACCCCTCCAGGGATGGGGATTCCACCACTGCCCTGAGCCTTCCTGGCACAGGCCTGGCAGGGAAGAAATTGTTCCTAATATCCAACTCAAACCTGGTGCAGCTGAAGGCCATTTCTTCTTGTCCTATCACTTGTTCCTTGTGAGATGAGCCTGACCCCCACCTGGCTCCAGCCTCCTGTCAGGGAGCTGTGGAGAGCCAGAAAGTCTCCCCTGAGCCTCCTTTGCTCCAGGCTCAGCACCCCCAGGTCCCTCAGTTCCTCCTCACCACACTTGGCCTCTAGATCCTTTCCAGCTTCTGTTCCTTCAGCTCATTTTGCGTGGATGTGCTTCAGTGTGCTCAGTCTCCAGTGTGGCAGCTAAAAGCTAGCAAGTCCTACAGGCAACGTGGTCACTATGGTGAAGGAGCTGGGCAAGTCTTCTTGGACAAGTCCCTCTAGCTTAAGAGTTCCTGTTAAAGCATCAAAGATGTACATTATGCTGAACATCTGGAAGTCTTAAATCAAGTCCATTGCCTGTGACTTTGCAATAACAATAGAAAACTGAAAATACAGTGTAAGAGTTAAACTGAGCTAAAGCTGTGTGGTAGTACTGTTCTCTGTTTTCACATCACACCATTCTTGTCTAATAGCTCCAAGTGATCAGTCTTGGAGGTTCTGGAGAAAATGCAATGAATTCTCAAAAGCTGTGATGCCCGTGTGTCTCATTTATGAGAAACAACAACAATAATTCAGTTTTATTTGACTTGGCATCATAAGACCCCTAAAACTAAGCTGAAGGGGCATTTAATTTAAGTAGAATACTGTCAGTATTAGCATATAAAAGAAGATTCAAAGAGAAAGGATGTGTTTCCAGGTAGCTGAAATGTCTGTAACACCTTCTTCCCTCACTGCCTCCTCTCTTCTGAATCCTCCTGTTGCCAGTGAGTGTGAGCAGCGAGCAGAACTAGATGAACATGATGGAGCTGCACAGGTTTAACCAGATGCTGAGTGTCCTGGTGTAGTTTACCTAATTTTTGTGTGTCAGACTTAAATCTGTTCCATATTGTACTGTGGTAAAAGGAGGCTTTCTGGTTAGACTAATATGTCATCATTTTCTCAGCATTGCTGATTTGTTTTGCAAGTCTCAAAAACTGTCTGATATGAAACCAGTTTTAGTGGCCTGAGGCAGGCTGTATTGAAACGGATGCTCTGGGTCAACAAAAGGAGGACCTTGATTTAGTGAACTTCTGGGTGGCTCACAGACAGATGGAAATGTGCTTAAAAGGGATATAGACTTTATGGAAATGCTTCCTTCTCCTTTCCAGTCAATACAGGAAGGTTGTCTGGTGCAATTTTCTGGTGACCTGCTTCTAATTAACATGCAAATTAACTGCTTGGTGCTGGAGATCAGGATTGCAAATACTAAGTGCTAAAATGTGTTAGGCTGGGAAATCCCTGGCATCTGTTAAAGCTCCAGCTCTGTCTTAGTGCAGAGTGGTTCCCTCCAGAGGAGGAGACTGACTCCAACCTGCTGTCAAACAGCTCCTTTGTCTCACTTTGAAGAGAACAGGTTTTAATTCTGTGATGTTGATGCGTGTTGCCCCTCGGAGGGAGGTGTTGGAGTGCATCTCCAGCCTGGTTCACCAAACCCAGCTGCTGAGAAAATGGGTGAGATGAGCTACTTCAAATATTTCCCTGGAGGAACCGCAGTGTTTCATGAAGAAACTTAGTACTTCCTCCTAGTGTTATAAATGCCAATGAGATGAAGAAATTAGCATATTTATTAATGCTTGTCATCACTTAAAATTTAGTTTTTCATTAAATGCTGCTGTACAACAGATGTAGAGAGCAGCTTTGATCTAACAGGCAGAGATGATTCATTTAGTAAAGGTCTCGTCAGAAAGTGAAGTTGTACCTTTGTCCTTGAGGCATCTCCTTATTTTGATCCCTCAAAACATCTCATCTTTCCTCTTCAGCATGTTTGTGCCACCAGTGACTGTAACAGCTTATTTACTGACACATTTTGGCCTAGCCTGTATAAGGTACAATAAAACCCTGCTTGATTTTGGGATTGCAGCTTGTTTCTAATGCTGGAAATTGAGAGAAGGATTTTTTTGTGCAAACTGAGCAAATTAAGGCTCTAGTTTAAACAAATAAGTGCTCGAAAGACCCTTCTCAAAAATGCAGCTCAGACAAGCTTTGTAAAAGAATTACTTTGAAACATCAAGCTGTCAAGAAAATTTGGTCTTTTCTCAAGTAGAGGAAAAATGACTTTGAGTTCTGTGTGTTTATTCAAAGAGTTAATAACCAAGTAGTTTGGTTGCAGATGGGATCAGGGCACTGCTTGTGTGGCTTCCTGAAACACATTGTCCCACAGGGATGGTGGGAACATATATGGTCAGTCCTAAACTCCTGTGTCCTCAACTGCACCAGGCAGGGGGGCTGGAGGAGAATCTGCCTGCAGTTTTGTGCTAACTAGGTTGGGGCATTGTAGTAACAAAATGAGTTCTGTGGAAAAAAACTGTAGCTCAAATTAGCATGAAGGCTGTTAATGAGCCTAATTAAAAGGAAAGACTTGTGAAAAAGCAGCATGAATGACTTTTAAATTGAAGGGTGTTCTTGCATAGACTGTACTTCATTTCTTTCAGAAGATACTGTAAATCTGCCTTGCAGGCTTTGAAGCATTTCAGCAGCACCTTTCATCGCAGTGCTGCTGGGTCAGGCCTGAGCACCACACACCTTTCCTGGCTCTCCTGTCTTTCCAGTGTAAAGCCTCACTCTGCTGATCTTACTTCCCCCGAAACTTTAAATAGAAGATGGAGAAAAAGGATCAAGTCTTCAGTTGAAATAATTGATGGATTAACTCCGATTTGCTTATCTTGAAGGGCAGTAGGGACTTGCTCCTAGTGGGGAGCCCCACTTGTGGTGGTAGGATCTTGCTTCTTCTGACAAGGGTTCCTACTGTGTAGTAGAGTCACTGAAGAAGGCTGTCATCCAAAAATGTGTGGGGAAACTACCTGGGTGTTTTAGAGGGAGTCTTACGGCAAAAAGTCAGCGTACTTAGTGCCAAGTGTGTGCAATTGTCTGTCGTGTTTTTGCAGCGATGTGAAGGGAAGTGTGCTCTGCCAGATGTTTGGTACTTCCATCTCTTCCTCTGGTTTTCTAGTCAAACCGAGCACTTCTGGTAACGTTCATCTGAGCTGGAAATAGCAGAGTTAGTGTTTGTCCCCTTAGACTGGCCAAATGGTGTTGCACCCACCTCCCCCTTAGGTAAAAACAAACCACAATCGGTCTCGGTTTGCAGAAGCAATTTTTACTTGTGTAGCTGCTGAGCTCTCTTCCTG
>NW_008615738.1:0-13619 GCF_000691845.1 Merops nubicus | reverse complement strand
TCAGCAGGCTACCCTCGCTGGGCTCTTCTTTAGGAACAGGGGAGCTGAGGACACTTCACTGGAAAGCACAAGGGAAGAATGTATACTGTAATAATGCATTTTCTTCCCAGTTTTACATTGCAAGAGTAACTGGAACAACTCAATTTCCTGAAGACCGTTGTCTTGCGCAGTACCAGCCAGTTACTCGAGGACACGGGGCCGTCGTTGCTGAAACAGGGCAGCGTTGCTTGGAGTCTGAGAAGCAGCTCTGCAAGTTCAGATGGGCTGAAGCCTTCCAGGGCTTAAATGACTTGCAAAAGCATGAATCTGTGGTAAACTGCAGTGCTGGCGCTTGTGGGAACAAGCCTGGGAGCTTAGTCAGAGCAGCGCAGTCTTTCTCGCAGCAGTTTGAGCTGGGTTTGGTGTAGGGGCTCCCCTGGGGTTGCTGCACGGCTGTAACAACTTGGTGGTTGCCTGCAAAACGCTAGGTGTGCAAGTCTTGGGCTCTGAAACGTAATCACAAATATAACTGATAAGGAACAAATTAGCTTTTTTTTGCTTTCCTGAGAAACATAGTACATCTAGCACAGGAAGGTGTGTGGTGAGGACTGCAAGAATAAATCCTGAAACTTCTTGATGTTAATCTGTAATTCTCCCTCATTTCTCATTCAGTTTGCCTGAAGAATTGGCAGCCACTCTGGCACAGTGGGAATTTATTTTTATTTAGAAAAATTACTCTTTTGAGAGTCAGCTGAGCTGCTCTGTCAGCCCCCAAGTGTAACTTCTTCGCAGGTTTGTGCCCTTTGGTCTCTTGTGGTAAAATCTGCTCTCAGGACTTTAACATTTGGATTAATAATTTCACTGGTCTTGTAGAGAAGTGAATATAGACAATTTTTCCCAGCTTCTGGCCTGCTCTCGGGTTGAGCTGTGCCTGGGGATAGGCTTTGAGGGAGCAGGTCCATGATAGCTCATGCTGACCCGAGTTAATCTTGCACTTGTTTTGTGTCATTCTTGCCCCCAGCAGCACTGAACCTTGAGGCTGTTGTAAGAGCCTGCAGCACTTCAGTGGAAAGCCAAGAAACTAGAAGAAAACTAAAGAAGTTTGGTTTTGAAGTTTTTTTTTTTTCCTTGCATGGTCAGCTGATGCATGTTAAAATTCACCCTGCTTCCTGAGTTGTGATAGATTTTTACTTGAGTAACTTTGCCTTTTAAGTACGTGGAAAAAGTGCCAAAAAGCTTCTGCTTTGTAACACAGATGCAATGGAGTGTGAGGCTTGTCTCACACAAAGTGGGGGTTCTTTGCTGTAGAGCTCAGCCACCTTAATTATGTGTAATACTTCATGTTTTATTTTGGAGTTGGTTTAGCTCATGCTTTTTCCAAGAAAAACAGCAAGGAAGGAGTTTTCTTGCACAAAACCAGGTTAAGAGTAAAGTTATTCCACAGTATCTTCTCTTCTTTACCTTGATGTTAAGGCTAGTTTAGTAATTTTTTTTTTTTTTTGGATTAGTCGTTATAAAAATAACCTTGTTAATCTGCTTGCCTCAGGTAATCTGCTAGGTGCTATGTTATAGTTAGAAATGTAAACCTGCATTTACTAAATTCAATTCCGTGGGCTTTGGGAAGCCTGAAAATGTTGCTTTTGGAATGCCTGGACAGTGATTAAATGAAAATTACCTGAACGTGGCAGGTCTTAATTTGCTCTGAGGCTTTTCTGTCCTTGCTGGTTTTCGAGGTCGGTGGTGATGGAGGTAATATATTGCTCTGCCCTCGAGATTGTCTGGGCAAAGAGCAGGGAACCACTCGTGTTGGTGCCGAGCATGGCACTCCCTGTGAGCTGCATATTCTCAAAATGCAGCTGAAAACAATGCAGACAGAGGTAAAAATAAAACCAAAATCTGTAAATGACCTTTAATGGTCCCTTCCAACCCAAGCTACTCTAGGATTCTGTGGTTCTTTGATCTTGCTCTCACTGTGTCCCATCTCTTCCTTATTGCACCGAGTTCAAATCTATTATAGAAAACTATTTCTAGGAATATTTATTTATAAAACTATTTATAGAAAACTGTGTACGATAACTTTTCATTTTTCAAGGATTGGAAAACCGCCAAGGATTGTTTCTGAATGCTGAGGAGTCACTGGAGAAGATTTTGCTCTTGAGTTCCTTCTCCATCTGCTTTCGCTTTTTAGATGCCTCTCACCTTTGCCCTGTGACATCTGGGCTCTTACCCAAACAATACTACTGGAGCTTTCAATGCTCACTTTCAGTATATAATTTACTCTAAAAAAAAAAAAATTAAATACTGTATTATGTGGCTTGTAAGAGGTGGATCAGTTGCTACTGTGACAAATACTCTTTCTTCATGTAACCCTAGCAAAGGGTGTTCTGACCTCTCAGTATTACTTGGAAATATTTGGCTTGTTTCTGGAGATCTGTTTGGTTCACCTAGTACCTCTGATACTCCAGGGTTTATCTTTCTTGAGACAATCCTATCTCCAGCCTCACCTCTCCCCTGTATCGTATGATCATCCTAAAAGGCACAGGTAAATTATTTGATAATCCAGCGGGTAAAGTTTTAGTTTTCTTTAAAGTTTTCTCTTCCTTTTGTATGGAGATTGACAAGTATTTAACTGAGCAGAGTTAATTCTCGCCCTGAGCGAGAACTTTTCAAGGCTAGTCAAAGACTTCATGTGAGCCCAAAGTCGGTGGGTTTGATTGCAGCATTGATCTGTGCTTAAAGCCTTCAGATCTCACCTTGCTGTTGCAAAATTCACACTACCCAAATATTTTTTTTCTTATCATACAGATAGAAATCTTCATGCAAGGGATTTAAACGCTTGGACTGGGTGGAAAACTGCTTACCTGAGGGTACTGCTCTCAGCTTTTCCCATGCACGTCCCCAGCAGTATACCACTGCCTTCCTGGGGACGTGTGAACCACCTCGCGTTCCATGACACTTGGTTGAGAACAGATCAGACTCTCAAAGTCCTATTCTCAAGTCTTATCTGATGGGGAAAAACAAAATTATTATTATTATTATTATTACTATTATTGGTCAGAACAAAACCTCCCCCCATTACCAGTCTGTGCAGTGAGGACTGTCTGGGCTTTGCCATCAGCATACTGGAAGTAATCCTGAAAACTAGCTGTTGTCTGATGGGTGGTTCTGTGCCTGCAGAGGCCAGAGATTTATAACTTTGTGTTTATTTCTTCAGCCACAGCTGGGCTTCAGATGGTAGGAAAATCTCGCTGTAGTGTGTAGGTTCAATTAGATGAATAGTGAGTAGCTATGAAGACAGCCACCGTTGACCAGAGACTGAAGTACTTCCTATCAAGTGACAGTTGTTGCCAACTAACTACTTTGAACTCTGAAATTCTCTTTCAATATAATCAAAAATTCAAGTTATGGCAAGAGGAAAGTGTGGTGCTGCCTGCATGCTCACCCCCAACCATGTCACTGGTTTTGCAGTTTGTCAGAAATAATCAGGAGGAAAAATAACCAGCCATTCCTAGAGCAGTGGAATTGTTGATAGCTCTCAACATCCTGAAAGGAGGCTGGAGTGAGGTTGGTGTTAGTTTCTTCTCCCAAGTAACCAGCAACAGGATGAGAGGAAATGGGCTGAAGTGGCAACAATGGAGGCTTCAATTGGATATGAAGAATTTCTTTCCTGGCAGAGTGTTGAGGCATTGGCCCAGGCTGCCCAGGGAGGTTGTGGAGTCCCCATCATTGGAGAGGTTCAAAAACCATGTAGATGTGGCACGTGGCGACATGGTTTAGTTGTCATAGAACCATTAAGGTTGGAAGAGACCTCGAAGATCATCACCCAAACATCACCTAACCCTTACCATGACCATTAAATTCGTCATTTACTGGTCATGGTAGTGCTGAGTTGAGAGTTGGACCTGATGATTGTGGAGGTCTTTTGCAACCTTAATGATTCTACAATGAAATTCCCATGTTTTGACAGAGGAAAGCTGTGGAGTGGTGATGCTGGTGGTGGTTCTGTGTGGAGGAACATGCTGGTACGGAGCTGGCTACAGCGGCAGAGCTGCTGCTGTGCTACAAGCTCGCTGCTTTTCTCCCCTCTCCCTTCCTCCCTTCCTCCCTCCCTCGTTATTTCTCTCCGTTGTTTTTAGGGGAGAAGCTGTAGGTGTGCTCAGTCTTTTTAATTGCAGCTTGTCTTTATTCATAGCTTTTTAAGTAGGAGTTATGGAAACGGTAATTGGAAGGATTTGCGGGCAAGGTGTCTGGCTCTCCCTTGTACCAGTAAGACATCTTTCCACTAACATCGCTTTCCAGAAAGCTGTTCAAGCTCACTTCTAAAATCCAGCATCAAATGTGTCTCTTTTTTATTTTTCCCCCAAAGTTGCTCATCCGTGCAAAGCTAGTCAGCTACAATTTCTTCGTTTAGCTTAAGGGAAACTGCTACTGATCTGGCTGCTTACCCTGGTATCATTTTAAATCCTCTGAATTACCATTACAGTCAGAATTTTCAAGCAAAGCACTTGGCCTGACAGCATTATATAGCTATTGAGCTGAGCAGTTCAAGCTGAAAAACCTTGGTGCTTTTGGGGAAGGAGCTCAAAAATACAGAATGCATTAAAAGCCAAGCTCCTATGGCAGAGAAGACCAGTGCCTATGGAGGAGTGTGCTGCAGCTCAGTGCCCTAGGCTTTTCCTGGGATTGAAGTTAATTTAAACTCCTATCTGACCTCGTGAGGAAGTGCAGAGCTTAAATAAGATGTATGTACAGTTTTCTTTGTTTTAATCCTTCAGTCAGTGTGGTGAACTGATGGGAGGTCCTTGGTTTGGTTGCTGTACAAGGCTTTTGTTTGCATGTCTGAAGGCAAGCAGAAGTTTTATTTGGTAGCTTGTTAGTAATCCCATGGAAACTTTAGTGACTGTAAAGACTTATTCATGTTGATTTTTCTGTTGAACAAAATCCAAGCGATTTTATCCAGAGTTAAAATAAACAGTAGGGTTTGCTTTTCTTCCAGTTACATAAAGAAAACATCATGATTCATCCAGGTGAAAAATTCTGGGGCTGTGTACGATACCATGCTGGTCCTGTGCTTTTGAAGAAATGCCCAAGCAAAGGAGGGGAAAAAAAACATTTAAATTTGTTTGTGTTTTATATCTAGTCACTTAAAATGAACAGTAGCTTGCATCTGCTTTTCCCCTGTGTTCTGTACACAGGTTCCTAAATAGCCCAAGCGTGGCAAGTGCTGTGAATCAGGCCTGCCAGTGTGTTGGTGACTCATTTCCTTATTGGTGCAGATGTCTAGAGTAAATGTTTCTGGATAACTCCTTTTCATATGAAATGCAACTCCCCTGGGAGAAATGAGCAGGCAGCAATTGCTTTCATTTGGTACTGCACAAAAACTTGGTCCTGAAGAAAAGCCCAAATGGCTTTTCTTGCTGAAGACTCTGTGGTTAGCTCGTAGCAAATGGTGAGTCTTGGAAACCTTTGTGTGATGCTGCTTCAGGAGGGTTGATTTTTTTAATTTATTTTTTTTTTATCTTGCTTCACTGTAAGGCTTAAAACCAAGCTGCCATTTATACTAGCACAATTCTTCAGGTACCACTTATTTAATCAAGTATGTCATGCTATTCAAGAAGACTTCTTTTAAAGGGTGTGTTCTACCTTTTGGCCAGACTACTGTATTTTTCATACCAGTAAAGGCAGTAACAATGGAGGTTTGCTGAAAATGTTTCATACGCTTGCATTTATAAAAGGTGTGCATTGCTCAGGCATAGCAGGGATCATAGAATCATAGGATGATTTGGGTTGGAAGGGACCTTGGAGATATCCAACAAAGTTCCAACCCCCTTTCATGAGTGGGGACACCTCCCACTAGACCAGATTGCTCAAAGCCCCATCCAACATGGTCTTGAACACCTCCAGTGATGGAGCATCCACAACTTGCCTGGGCAACCAGTGCCAGTGTCTCACCACCGTCATAGTGAGGAACTTCTTCCTTGCATCTAATCTAAGTTTCCCTTCTTCCAGTTTGAGCCCATTACCCCTTGTCCTGTGTCTATAAACCCTTGTAAAAAGTCCCTCCTTTCTTGTAGACCCCCTTCAGATACTGAAAGGCTGCAAGAAGTTCACCCTGGAACCATTTCCTCTCCAGGCTGAACAACTCCAACTCTGAGCCTGGCCTCACAGCAGAGGGATTCCAGCCCTGAGATGATCCTCTCCAGGCTGAACAACTCCAACTCTGAGCCTGCCTGTCTCTGCTGTGCTGAGGACTCCAGAGCTGCCCCAGCACTGCAGGGGGGTCTCCCCAGAGCGGGGCAGAGGGGCAGGATCCCCTCCCTGCCCTGCTGCCCATGCTGCTGGGGGTGCAACCTGGGATACGGTTGCCTTTCTACCTTAGCACCATAGATGAGGTAGCAAAGTAAAATCAAGCGTGTTAACCATGCTGTGTCACACGGGTCCCCAGGAAGAAAAACATTTCTGGTGGCGATGCAGGTGCCAAGCTCTGTGGCCGAGCTCTGCTGGCTGTGGTGACTCCGGCGTGAGTCACCGCGCCCGGGCGAGAGGCTGGATGCTGTGATGTACGACCCGTCTGAGAGCAGGGTGCCTGACGACGCTGGGCACCGGCTGATTGCAGCTTGTCTTTCTGGTCTTCTCCTTTTTCTTGTCGTGGCTCTTCTGAAAGGAGAACCAGACGCTAGGGAAATCAATTTACCACAGCCGTTTGTGTGGCTCCAGGCAGATTGATTTAAATAAGCAAGAAGCTTAGATTTGAATAATTTCAGTCTTGCTTGAACACTCCAGCAGTTTTTCTAGAGTTTTCTGGTCTGGCGATATTATTTTGCAGCTAATTTTAGCTTTTATTGCTAAGCTTGGTCTGTTTCCTGACTAAATTGATGGGATCTGTAATTATTTAAACGCTTGCATCTTCATGTTTCTATCTTTTTTTTAATAATGTTTAAAAATGGCAAAACGTAATCTACTGAATTATTTTTCCATGCATCAAGCTGCTTTTGGATAGAAATGGAAACTTAATTAAAATGCAGAAGATGAATATTGTTAAAGTAGAACTGAAGTACTAAACTTAAACACTGGATCAGAATGGTTGTTTTACACAGGAAAGTTGCTAATACATCAGTCTGACTCTTCTGGTCATCGTGACCTTTGAGACTTGAAATAAGTGATTTATTTTTTCTTTCTAATGATTAGGAAAAAAAAGATTCTTTTTTTCAGATCCTCTTCAGCACGTCAGCTTCAAGGTGTTGAAACAAATGTTCAGCTGTCATCGAGAACCCATTTTATCCATGTGTGGAAAAGGCTTGTTGGTCAGAAATCAGTGATGTGCTTCCAGAGGAGGAGGAAAGGAAAGATTTTTTGCAGCAGTGTGTTAGCAGGCTCCTGAGCTGTGTGTTGGATGCTTCAAGAGCAGAAGCACCCATGGTGTGACCCTGGCACCCTGTCCTGTGATGTGCTTTCACCAGCATCCTTGGGAGTTTGGAGTTCCTGGCTGCTGTACTGCACTTCCATCTTCTTCAGGGAGCTTGTGAAGGGTGTCGTGAAGAAAGGGAGGATGGACACAGCCAAGGAGAGGGTGTCAGCTGGTCGTGGCTGCTGAATATTTGTCGTAGGGTGGTTTTTTTCATGTTTTGAAGAGTACTGTAGTAAAATTCATGCGTATTGGGGATGATAAAATCAGTGATTGTGGTTAACACTGACGTGTGAGAAGAGCTGGAACGGTTTTTTTAACAGTAGGGACTTGCCCAGCTCAAGGTTCTCGTTGTTCTTTACCTGCCTTTTACTATGGGGAAGAAGCAACTGATATGTTGGGGCCCCACAGTTCTTCTGAAGAAAATTCCAGTGATTTATTTCAAATCCAGCTGTTGGAAGTGGCTGAACACTGCCTGTGCTAAGGCTGCTCTGGCTTTTGAGGGAGTCTTCCCTATTGGACTTGATCTTTCAGGAAGGCAGCTGGACTGACAGACATGGTCCAGGAGACTTTTTGTTTTCAGGAAATCTCTCACAGGGTAACAGCACTGCAAAGCTGGCACGTGGGGTCTGTTGGTACCTCCTGCCCCCACCCTTTGGCACTGCAAGGTGGCAAAAGCTGTGCTGGATATGCCATGGTAATCGAGGAGGACATAAGAGGGATGGGCTGAAGTTGTGCTGGGGATGTTTCAATTGGCTACTGGGAAGAATTTTATGACTGCACGAATGGTGAGGCATTGACCCAGGCTGCCCGGGGAGGTGGGGGAGTCCCCATCCCTGGAGGGGCTCAAAAAATGTGTAGACATGGCACCTGGGGACATGGTTTAGTGATCATGGGAGTGTTGGGTTGATGATGTTTGGACTTGATGTTCTTGGAGGTCTTTTCCAACCTGAATGCTTCTATGATTCTAGAAGCCATATGGAAATGTAAAATAGTCCTTTTCTTGTGACAGGGAGGGACTGGTTTTGGGTGTTGTGCAAGAACTTTTGCAGGGCTGTTTATCCATGGGTAACATCCAGCACTTTCTGGAAGTACTGATGTTAAATGTAATTGTGCCTCCATTGCTCTGATCTGAAATACGGACCTTAGAGATAACTCCAAGTTTATTTTGTCTCTAGCCTTCAAAATTTGAGGGTGTTGAGGGGAGGAGGGGGGAAGTAGGGGTCTCAGCACCATCCTGAAGAAGGAAGACTTCAAAATAATACAGTTCTTTTTGTGGTTTGTGGTTAAGGCTGAAGTGGTGGCTTTGAGGCATTTGGTTTTTATTGCCTCTAAATAGAATAGCTGGCAGCAGTTAAAAATAGTCCAGCCTGCTTCCCACCTGTTTGGATGCTGGTCTTATTTTGGTTCGGAGGTGGAATGTGGGGGTGTAAATCCCCCGGATTAAAGCAGCACTGCTCGTGCCCCTGGACGGCAGACGCGAGATGCTTGTCGTGCCTTGTTGAGGATGGACACCCTGACTGATGTGACATGTGTGCCTTGGTGAGCGAGCAGGAGGAAATTGCTCCGGGGAAGGAGCTTCGGGAGCACTGTGTGAGTCTCGGTGTGGAAAGTTGGATTCATGAGCACACCTTGGGTACCAAAGGCAAATGTGAGTCTTGGCTGGTTGAGCATGTACAGCAACTGTGGTTGTGCAGAGTGAAGCAAGAGCCCTTGCTGGGGAAGCCAGGTCATGGTTACATGAGATACCATCCCATCCAAGAGCCACATGCACCTGAAACATTGTTCTCTGAAGAGCAGAGCATAGTTAGGGCAACCTTCTCCTCTTGGGAGACAGGGTTATACTACACCACATACAACAACTCTGTTTTGTGTAAAACTGAATTTTGCCTGTGAATGCTTCATGGCTTTTTGGAAGTTTTTTGTCAACTTAAGCTCAACCTGGGGTGTTACAGAGAACGTGCAGTCAAAAGATGTGAAGTCTCTGTATTTGAGAGTGAGTGATGAAATTTGACTTTCTAAGAACTGAAGAACATGTCTTAAAAAGTTCTCATTAGCTGTTGTAGTGGAATTATTTGTTGGAACCTCCATTCCTTTCTTCACTCCTTTCTCCTCTGCATCCCCCAGCAGATGCTGTGCAGCCCTGCCAAAGCAGTGCTGTCAATTTTGCCTCTCTCCTGGAATACTCTTCAGCTAATTGGGGGTTCTTCTGCTTGGGGTCGAGACAGAGTTGTCCAGGAAAGTAGTTTGAGAGTGAGGTTGTCTCAGCATAGAGACAAATAGATCTTCAATAGATGTATGAGCTGACTGGTAAGCCCCTTGGCACTAGCCTGGCAGAAAAGTCGTAAACAGCAAACAGCTTTTTGGTTGATTTGCTGGGTTTTGGGCTCTGACATGAACTGGAGCCAGCAGCAGGGTCAGTGGGGTGTCAGGTCAGTTAAGCAATCTCCTGTGGTTTCACCTGCTCTTCCTAACAGCTCTCCTCCTTTCCTCCTCTCTCGGGACACTACCAGCATCCTTACGTGCCTTTTGGTCTCTTTTTTTTGCTAGCCTTATGAGAGCTTTCCAGGAGCAAATCCTGAAACCTCCTGGCTGGATCTGCAGCTCGGTGCAGAGCTCTGTTGTGGAGGAGTGTTACGGTAGCAGTGCCGCCAAACTTCCGTGGCAAACACATAATATCAGGGGCTGTCTTGCTCCCCAGCATGTCGGGACTGGCTGGAAAGCCTCGGAGAGGAGGAAGAAAGGGAATGAAGGGAAGAAACATCTGGGGCACGTTTGTTTTGATCGTGCTGAGTGTTAGAACGTGCTCTGATGTGTGTGTATCAGTGTGGAAATGAGAAAGATCCCTGCTAAGGGGGCTTAGGGGCCTGAGAGGCCCCCATGTAAGGGAAGAGAAGGAGCAGGGCCAAGAAAAGCTTGTGTGGTAGGACTGTTCTGCAAAGAGTGGTGCCTTGAGATCAGGGCAGGATCTCAGCAGGGATCTTCTGCTCCACAGCACAAGACTTTGCTTGGTGTCAAGAAAGAAAACATGACAATTACTAAAATTCTGTTGATTTCTTATCAAAGCTACATAGGAAGGGGTAAGACTTGCTGAACTTCCTTGGCATTTCATACTGAACACTGGATCCTCAATGTGTGAATGGACAAGGCCCAGTTCATCCTTGGCTCCTTTTTGCCTGGCTGCTTTCCCAAGGAAAAACCTGGTTCCTTTTTTCCCCTGTGTTCAGAAGGACATGCAGCACATTGTGCTGTGTGTTTTTTGATCTTGCTTTCTGATATGTTTTCTGAACATGCACATTTGTCTTCATGGTGTCATACCCGTGGAGGCTATAAAATGTCAGCATAGGTAGAGAAGTTTGTAGAATCTATGTACAATTTGGTTAACATAGTGAAAAACAGTTGCAAAATCTGATACTTGGGGTTATTTTCTACTTGTGCTTTGTGAGCATAATTACTTTGGAATTTAGGAGCTTGATAACTTTGGTGCAGGATACATGCCCAGTACCACGCTTCAAACTGGCTTTTTTTCAAAGCATGAATGGTAAGTGTCAAGGATTTTTGCTGACATGACAACTCTGGGTTTGTTTTTAGTCCTAACAGCTCACTGGCATTAGAGAATATTTCAAGCTCAGCTTAGCAAGTTTAACTTTTATTGCTAACTAAACGTGTAATTAAATCATGAAGTCTTCTCATGTGTTTAGAACTTAAATTATCACTAGTTTTAACTTTTATCACACACGACTCTGTCAGGATTGCAGGATGTGTGAAAACGGTTTACAGTAGCCATATGCTTGTTGGCTCAGAGCTCCAGGGTGCTTTTGTGATGCGTGGTTTTTCTCCTTTTCCAAAAGCTGTGTTGATTCTTGCCTAGACTACCATAGCTGCTCTTTTTTCCACAGATGCTTCTGCAGAACCCTTTCTAGTGGCTGCCTTGGGAAAGGATCAGGTTTGCAGGAGAGTGGCTCACCCAGATTACTTCCTGAAGATTATCCTTAGTTAGTATTTGAGATATAGAATGTTTTGAATTGGAAAGGACATTAAAGATCATCTGGTTCCAACCCCTCTGCCATGGGCAGAGAGAGCTCTCACTAGACTAGGTTGCTCAAAGCCCCAGCCAACCTGGTCCTGAACACCTCTGGTGACAGAGCATCCACAACTTCCCTGTGCCAGTGTCTCACCAACTTCACAGTGAAGAACTTCCTTACACATAATCTAAATCTACCCTCTGTCAGTTTGAAGTCATTACTCCTCATCCCGTCATGAGAAGCCCTTGTGAAAAGTCCCTCTCCAGCTTTCTTGTAGGTCCCCTTCAGATACTGAAAGGTCTCTTCCCCCAAGACCTTATGTTTCATCCACAGTAGTTGATTCGGTTTCTTAACTTGCTTTTCATAATGCAATTATGTGAATTACTATTTATTTTTTTTTAGGATGTGATGAAATAAGACCAACTGAAGACTGTTTTGTAGACACAACTGAAAAGGGCTGTGACTTGAGCTGTGCGGGTGGCAGTGTTTGCACCCTGGGCAGTGTCCTCTTCACTAGGTGGTGATGCAGGTAGGACTAGATAAGCATTGCTGGGAACCAGTATGACAGTGGTCCTGTTCTGGAGCTATACCACCAACACCTTGTGCCTTCTTGAGCCTGGGTAGTGGTGGCGGGTTGCTCAGTTGCTGCAAAGTTTTGACCTAGTTTTACAATGCTGCTGAAGCAGAGGGATTTAGAAGGGAATGGCTGTCACGGCTTGTTTCAGCAGAGTTGAGGTCTGCTGGATGAGGAGAGGCACTTTTAAACAGAATGGTGTTGATCACCTCATCGTCTGGTGGTGATACAACTTGGTACAGACCTTTGAATTTCTTTGCACAGTTCACAATACCAAGGCAATGTGATTTGTGCCTGTTGTATCGGGCTGAATGGAAGGAAGTGCTTTTTCTGGTCGACTTTCCTTATAGCTGGTGCTTGTTCTACCCTCAGCTTTTCCTGGGAGGAGGTGTTCATACTCTGGAATGTGAGTGTTAGCGTGTGAAAGAGTTTGGAGAGCTTTTTTGAGAACTGCAAAGGGAGGCAATATATTCCCACCAAAGCTGCTAAACAGCAAAAAGCTTCTGTGAGCCCAGAGGCACATGGGCTTTCTGTAAAGTCTGGTTTTAATCCTTCAATTAGGAGTTGTAAGAGGAGTCCCCTTCCCTCGCTAATCAGTGGAACATACTCCTTACCATCAGCTTCCTCTCCTGAAATGCCTCGACTAGCCTAGCACACAAGGCTGGTTTGGGCTGCTCTCCTCCTTCCCCCTGCCCCAGGGCTCCGACCATCCGTGTTCTTCAAGCTCACCACGTGAGAAGGACACAATGCAGCTTTTCTTGCTCCTTGGCTTCTTTTAGTGGTAATTTGAAACTTACCTTTTTTTTTTCAGTGACTCTTACTACACAAGAGTATTGTTCTGAAACTGTTCTTGCTCCAAAGTTTTTTTTTTTTTGTATGGATGTAGTGAATAGAGGGCCACAGGCTGTCTCCTTGGAAAGGCAGAACTGGTGTGGAGGTTTTTCTTCCCTTTGCCCAAGCTCAGCTCTTCAGTTTATCAGACACAAGATAAAAAAAAAGATTATTTTTCTCCTTTTGCTTCACTTAGATTGGGAGAAGCAGGTCATCACTGCTGATGAACCCACCTTTCCTGTGCTTGCACCAGTAAGAGGGAAAAAGGATCACAGCTTTTAGTTAGCAGGTGGTCATTTTGTTTGACATTTAAAGGCTTACTGGCTAGATCTTATAATTCTACATATTTAAGTACTGAACTGTGAATGTATGCAGTACTAAAGCTTAGTTAAGGTCCCATTTAACTTCCATTACCCTTCTCTGAAGAATAAGGCTTGATTTCTCAGAGCTGAGGTTTACTGCAGAGCACAGGGAAGACTGGTATTGCAACGTATGGTATTTTCATGTGCTGTGTTTCAAGAAAAGCTTGTTTAAGCTTCCTAAGTCAGTGAGAACCGGCCTGTTATCTCCTTGGGCTTATCCTTACAGAAAAAAAACAAGCTTTAATCTTTGGTGTATCTGAGGCAAAGGTTACTAGGTTGGAGGATGCACAGATAATTGAAGTAACCAAGACAGGTTTTGGGAGAGTGCTCTCTGGCCCAGGCAAATTCTTCTGCTTGCAGATGTGTTAGAAGACCTGTCTTCTAGAGAACTAGAGAAGAACTACAGTGTCAGCCTCTGTATATATATGTGTATATATATATAT
>NW_008615737.1:76089-81103 GCF_000691845.1 Merops nubicus | reverse complement strand
ATATATATGTATAATTCATATATGCTTATCTTTTCCTGCTCCCTGCCCACCTCTTCCAAAAATGACTGAGAGTGCATCAGAAGGAGGAAACATTTTTATCTTGTGCCAGTTGATACACGTTAGTTGATAAAAATCTCTAAGATTTCTCTAATCTTTCATACTGAGAAGTGTGCTCTGTCCTCTGAGTGACCTCTTGGTTCTCAGCACCAGCTTTGTGCCTTGTGGTTTGATGTTAGCCCTCTTCAAACATCAGCATTTTTCAGTCTGTACCCTTCCTCACTCCCATGCCCTCCAAGTTCCTGGCAGTCTGTTTCTTCTTTATGGCAAATCTTTCTCGCTGTTGTCTGGGTCATATGTTTCATTTTGCATTGCTGAAGTCCTGCTTATGGTTAGCTGTACTTCACAGGGGTCCTGTTTCTTTTTACTCTGCCTTTTTTGGTGGCATAATTCCTTCTCTGGATTTAGGCTGAGAGGAGCAAATTCAACATGAATTCAGTCAACAGAACTGGGGCAAGTTATGGCACAGATTAATACGTTCCCACTCTGTTTCCAGGTTCATTTCCAGGGTGCATGTCCCCCTTCTTTGCCTCCAGCTTTTCTTCCATCTCATTTGCTTGTACAACATTAGGAGCCAGCATCCCCAGATGCATTCTCGGGCCCCGTGTCTACAGGAATAGAAGCAGAGCTGAACCTGTATTGCCACTGCATGAGACAAATGACAGGGTTAGAAAGCAGGAGGCACTCACACCCATTTTACAGAAGGAATGGAGGCAAAAAGAGCGGAAATTACTTTTCCAGGGCTGAATGGGAAGCAGCCTGACAGGACTCTTTGCAAGCTAGCAGAGAAGCAGACTGCCACCCATCTTGCTTGTCTTCCTGTTCTTGCTTAAGGCTTTGACACACTCCCCCGGCTACTATGTCATGCCTTGTCTCCATCCATTCTCCACCTGTGAACTGAAAACCTTCCCATCAGATGTGTTCTCCTTATCTTAGCTCTCTTTTGTTGTTGTTGCTGCTGCTACCACTGTGCTTTTTGTATGAATAGGGTTTGTGCAGCCTGTTTCTGTGTCCCTGCTGAATGAGTTCTGATGCAAGCACAAATACAATAAAGGTCAAAATTTCACAAGCAAACTCCACCAAAGAAGAAAGTATTGTTAGAAAGCAGGATGTTTACGCACATATTTGCATGTTCATGATGCAAATGAGCTTGACCATTTTGCTTAAGGAAATTACAGTTTTCTAGTATGGATTAAAACCAACACAGCAGTCAGGGAGAAAAGAAGAAAGAATAGTGGACAAATACATTTTTTTTTAACTAACTACAGTCTTATGTGTACCCAGGGAGCCACCTTTGCAAAAGTGATGCGAACATTTGCAGGCTAAGCATGTTCTGAGGGGAGAGGTAGCGTTACCCTGAATCACTTCTGCAAAGGTAAAGGGGCACACTGGCTCACATCTGACCAACATCTTGAGCTGAGTGAAGATTCTGCTCAGCATGAGCTACAGCAACAATAATCTGTTTTTAATCTGCTCTCCATCCCACTAATTGAACGTGCAGGAATCTATTACAGCTCCCCAGAGGAGGGCTTGTGAAGACCTCTGCCTCCTTCTCCCACTCCCCCCTCCTGTCTCATGACAGCTCCAGCTCAAAAGTTTCAGGCTAGCCCTCTGTCTACAATAGGCCAAAACTCAACCTTCCTCTGACCCCCAGTTTGATCCAGGACTTAATATGATTTCCTGGATCTGTTTCTAAAGTGAGGACTTCTTGTCTCAGAGAAGCTTAGGAGGCTCTAGGGTGGTCTTATAGTAGCAGTAAAATAAAATAGCTGTTTACAGCAACCCATGGGGAATACATTTGACCTCTGCAGTACCGTGCCTTATTCCTCAGCTCGACAGAGATGTACAGACTGGATGCTCTGCACCTGAAAGTAGAGGTGCTCCAGCTGTTGCCCTCTGAGGTGACTCAGTCTGGAAAGTAGCCAGACCTTCTCCATCAAACACATTGCAGTCATGAGGCAATTTCTCAAGTGAAACAGGAGGGAAAGAAATGGGAAGCAGCTGTATGAGATGGACTGAATCTGTGAGGATAAGAAAGGGAATGGAAGGGAAGTCCAAAATCTTTGTGGCTTCTGCTTCCATAGGGTTTGTGGTCTAGAAAACTCTTTTTTTCTTACACCTCTAGAGTTATCCAACACAACAGGTCTGACTTTTCATTTGGCAATTTTCTCACACCAAATCTTACAAACCTCCATGGCTGGAAGAAACTGATGGGAGAATTCCCTGTACCGGCTCCCATTCCTCTCCCCCACATGGACTTAGCTGGTGCTGATGCTAAGATGTCAGAGACACTTCTAGCCATGATGTGACTGAGGGGGTGATGCTCTGGGTAGGACACTGAGAAGGAAGAGGATGAAAAAATCCTGCAAATGTGTTTTGGTGGTTGGTTAAGCAATGTACATGGCAACATAAGAGGTATCCTCTACTCAGGACACTCATTTCTGGTTGAGACAGTGAGTGATGAATTCTTGAGGTCTCAGTATGTTCGGTCACCTAGAGGACTTTGGGCCTATACCATTATAAAATCTACCACAGCTGTATGAATGAAAATTCTCTGTTTGCCTTTGCACATCCTGGCTCTGTCTACTCTGTCTTCTTTCTAATCCCTCCTAATTTCTTTCAAACTGACCACAGTCCACAGAGTTTCCTCCTCACCCTTTCAGGTGAGAGACATCTCCATTTCATTTCCTGTATCCAACATGCTCCTTCCTCCAGGGCAAACCCTCCTCCTAAGCACTAAGCTAAGCACTGAGGAGACAACTGAAGGTACAGCTATGTGGTCTTTTGAAGGAAAAGGAAGCTATGCCTTGCCTGCATGGAGTACCAGATAGATGCCAGGTAGACATATTAGGGTGACAGTGAGCCCAACCTAATATATCCTGCCTTGGAGCTCAGTTTATTAACTTGGGCACAGTGCTACACTAATCATGGCCATGTGACTTCCAGTGTACAGTTGGGTTGTGCATACATAGCTTAGAGCATAGGCAAATGAAATTGTGTCTGTCTGCAAAAGACATAACCCCAAAAGAGAATAAAAATACATTAAAACCCCTGCCATGACTCTATCAAAGACTCCATTTGTCTTCATTGTACTTCTTACTCTACCGGATGTTCAGATTGTACTACTGAGATGTCATTTAGATGAAGAGCTGGCTGGAACAGGGGCTACATCTCCCACTTCTAGGAATACGTTTCCACATAACAACTGAGGATAACTGGAGGCTGGAGGCTGTCAAAGTGATGGTACATTGGGTTGGTGTTTAGATGTGACACTCGTCCAGTCAAAGCAAGCACACGAGCACATCACAAGAGATACATGCCCCTGCAGCTGCACCTCTTGCACAGCAGCTAGATTGGGACCTTAATGCACCTCTTATCTGTTGCTCACCTTCTCCCTCTCAGACTTGAAGAAAAAAGGTAATACCTCTTACTCTCACCACAAAGTATAAAGGATGGAGGAAGCTGCCTGACTGAGTAGGTTTTTGAACCTTGAACCTTGAATTTTAAGAAAATTGCATGCAAAATCTTCCAGGGAAAGCACAGATAAAAACCAAAAGGAGGCAGGATGTACCTGTGTCTTTGTCAGGCTCAGTGTATCAACAAGGAGTTTAAAAATTTGAAACAAGGAGTAACAGACACTTCTCTGTGTCATGAAGCTCCCTCTCAGGCTGTGATCATTCTGAGGAGCAACCAGCTCAAAGCTCGTGACAATTTTCTCCTTCCATGTGCCTCAGAAAAACTAGTAACCTGCAAATTTGGAAAAATAAAGGGAAGATTTTCAAACTGAGGTCATTAAGGTGTTTCTTAAGGCATGTTGCAGTAGGTGCTCTGCCCTTAGATAAGGTACATCCCAGAGAGTCCATTTCTGAGAAAGTGAAATGCTAATTAAAACTGGATTCAGGAATGCTAAGCCTCTACCTTACCCCCAGCAAGCAGCTTTTGCATCTCAAGAGGAGAACTTCAGCTGTTCAGCAAAATCCTGAAGGTATCAATTTTTGCTTTAATCCTGAACCTCCTTTTGTACCTGCATCATGAACTGTTCTTATGAAACCCAGTGCTAGGCACATTGTTGTCCTTTGGCAGGTTCCCCAGGTCATCAAGGAGGCTCTGCACTGGGGGACAAGCTCTTGGCTGCAAAGAGGCCTCCATCACTGCTGCCCATGTCAGGAACACGTGACGTTCAGCATATGCAGCGTCCTTGTTGCCCCTCCGCGTACTTGCCGTTGCCCCACAGCATTGCCACCAGTGCAACTGCCCTGCTTGAAAAATCTGCAACAGTTTTCTCTGTTGTTCACTTTCACCTGCCAGATCATCATTCCTAGTGAACACAATGAGTTGCAGCAAATAAAAAACAGCCGCAATTTTATTTAGAATGACTTCTGATGAAAGAGGATCACAGCTAATAAATTGCAGATTGCCAAATGCCCGTGTTGGCAAGTATGCTTTGCTAAATAAAAGACACGGTTTAACACTTCAAAAAAATATCTGTGTTATCATGAAATGCTGTAATAAAGCATGACCCATTTTTTACTCCATTATTTATTTTGTTACCATGGATGTCTTTAACTTCCCCTGAGGACAGCACCCTAATCATTTAAAGTAGGCATTTTCTTTTTCAGACATATGAAAAGGTTTTGTACAGAATGCATTAAAACAGAAAGCACATCTCTAAAGAGGAGCCTCTATCTCAACCTTTTCAACTGCTGGATCTATGTGTTTGTATTTTATAGACAAGCCAAATATCTCAGTTGTCCATCAAACTGTAAGCTTGGTTCTGATCAAAAGTTTATTCTTGCTGACCAAGGACAGGTCATGGGCTGCTGCCCTCCTTTGGAAAAACCTTCTCCAAAACCCCAGTGTTTTGTTTGTGACTTGGATCCTCTCAGTTGAGTTATGCAGTTGTCATCCATCTTCTGATAAAACACCAGAAATATGTCGATCTCTTATATCCATTTCA
>NW_008615737.1:58218-76058 GCF_000691845.1 Merops nubicus | reverse complement strand
TGAAAACAATCTACTCCAGCTCTCAACATGAGTAGTCAATATGATAGTGGTAGTAGCAACTGTCTAAATAGGCAGCTTTGCTTTAGAGGTGTCAGGGGTTAGGGCTGGACTGGCCTGTAAACAAATGACAGACACTCTCTACCAACCTCTCTTCCTTCCCCAAGGAGAAAAGAAAGGGAATAAGGGAGGGAGACTTATGGATTGGAAAACTAAAACTGCTTTAATGAGAATAATATACAATAAAGATAAATGCATATAAATGTATATAGATACATACAAAGCCAATATCAAACCAACCCCTTGATGGCAATTACGTCACTGATGCTGTGGGCATGTGCTGAGGGACTCCCAGACTGGACTCAGTGGCAGATGGGAACCAGCTGCTGGAGCTGGGTTCTGGAACACGCAGATTGAGGACAGAGTCCTCCTCAGACACCGACTTCTTGAAGAAGAGAGTTCAACCCTCATGATCCCTCAGCTTTATAATGAATATGGCATATTTGGAATGGAATACCTCCCTGTCAGCTTAGGGTCACCTGTGTTGGCTGCTCCTCCCTGCAGTTGCAGTAATTTACTTTCTGCACCACCAATGTGGTACAGAACATTTACCGGTGACCTTGGTATTCACGGGAGCAAGTATAAGCAAGACCCTTTCTGCATATCGAGCTTTGGTAGTAACTATAAATGTCAAGTGCTATAATTTCTAGGAACAGACACTGCAAAAATATTTTGTTACCTTCAGAGAGTGCAGTTACTTAGGAAAGACTGAGCTGAAAAGTAAAATCACTGAACAGAATTAGTTCTGTTCTAGCTTAAACCAGGACAGAAGAGTGTGTTTTCCACTCATTTTAAGGGTCTTGTGTTTGTTTTGAAATCTGGAACTTTTCTGGGATTCTAACAAATCAACATTCTGAAGAAGACATTTTTCCAAAATTTAAAAAAATGGATCTTTCTGAGCTTCTCTAAATCTATTCGTACCCTAGACATGAATTCTACATCCAGCATGCTCAAACCTCTCTCCCTGGGGAAAAAAAAAAATCAACCAGACCAGGTATTCTGGACAGAACTAATATTCTGTGTGACTCCCCATATGAGTGGTACTCCAGAATAAACATCCTCTTATTCCAGAACAGGATTTCCATTTTGTGAGTACAAGTATTATTAAGAGGTAAAATTATTTTTCATTCCAGAATAGTGTCTGGAAAGGAAGCTACCCTGGCACAGTGGCTAGGGCAAAATTTTTCATGCAAACTAGTCCTAAACAGTGATTTTACATCATCTGTTAACATATAAATATTAAAGACCTATTCTTCTGCTGTTTCAGCTGTAATGAATCAAGGTTGGGGTGTATATAAACATCCTCTTAATATTCTCTCTCTCTTGGATTCTGGACACATAGATTACCACTCACGTATTGAATTCTTCTCATACAGACTATGAATTTTGAATGTGTATAGCAAGCACTAATATCACTGCAGCCTCTAATCTGAAATAAAACAGTGAACTTTGCCTCCTCCTTGGTAGGAAATGAGCAATACCTGCTGAAAGCTATGTGTTTTTCACAACGTCTTAGTGGAGAGTACTCCCAGAACCACTGTGGGCACCTCTAACTTCTTAGTAGGTTGGTTTTGACTCCCTGCTGCCCACTATAGCTTCACAGAATTTGTGTCACACGGTGATGTGTTTTTCAGTGTATCTAAATCAACAGAATTGCCCTGATTACCCTTTTCATGGTGGGGATAGCAAGATGGCACTAGAAGGTCTGGAAATGTAGAAGGGCAGCAGCATTGTCAGTGCCAAGTGACTTTGTTCATGGTCTAGTCTTCAGTGCTGCCAGAGCCCTCCTCACCCAAGCTGGTCTGGTTTCCATACATGGAAACTTTTAGAGGTGTCTCTGCCTTTCCTTTAGCATCCACCACATCCCCTAATAAAAATGCTTCTGAGCCAGAGAACTAGCAAATAAGAGGTGTTTATCCCAAGCCAGTGCTTGCAAAAGTAGCGCTGGAATTTTATAGAACCATTTTCTGAAACTCCAGTTATTCTGAGATATCACAATGTGAGCATGCATTGGTAAAGATTCCTCCCTCTCTCCCACAGATACCAGGTTTAGGAACATTTGAGAACTTAAAAATAATTGTCAGCCTACTGTGGCATTCCTTCCTCTATAGACAATTGCAGTGAGGTTGTCCAAGTTTTCCACATCAGCTGCATGGCTCCTGTAATTCAGGTTTTCCTGAGAGCAAGCTGTCATCACACTCTAATAACTACAAGTAAATCCCCAGTTTGCGCCGACTTCACGAGTGGGCCAGGAGTGTTCAATGCCTCTGACAACCTTGTTCCTGTAAAACTCACAGATGAATATGAACTTCCAAGAACAGAATGCACCATGTCTCTTGTGAGTAATATAATACATAATTTCCTTACTGCTGGAAATATATAGTTTCATACTCTTACTCACTAGAAGCATATAATCAGTTGTAAATCTCAGCTGTAAGGGAAAACCACCTTAGGAAAAGCAAACAGGTGATTTTTAGTTTTAGAATGAATCTGTGGAAACTATTGAAAGCGTTCATCTGTAATGTATTTCTTTTCTCCAGATCCCTCTGACAAGGAATTCCAAATTTAGCTCTCTGCCATTTATTGGAGGGTAGGGATACAGGTGTACTTGACTGCAAGTAAACTACTATGTGGTATGATGCTGCTTACTCAATTGCTGCATGTAAGTATTTCAAGATGCCTATGAGTGTAAGGCAGAGCAACCCCTGGGAAGGAGCCTGCTCTGAGGGCTCCCTCCGAGGTTTTATGACACTGCTTGAGCAGTGAGGGGCACAGGCAGCTGCCTGCGTTGGAAGGATTTCTCTTGTATGTGCACTTTGTTAATCCCATCTTCACAGTACAGCTTGAAGAGTCTCACACAGTTGATCTTTGCACACTCAGGGTTGTGATTTTTTTAATTCTCCCTCCACACTCATTAGACAGTGCTTAACCTCCACGAGGAGGAAGCTAGGGCAGGAATAAGCGTTCCGAGACAGAGTAATTAACTGAGTGTCTCTGAGGCTGCGGTGGGTCTAGGTTCCCAGTGCTTGATAGAAGGTGAACTGAGTGTACGGCAGCTAGGAAGTTCTTAAATTTTTTCAGCTATCCCCCCCAATTACATGACCAAATCTGCTAATGAACTATCTCATTTAAGCAGAGAGGTAATCCACTCTTGTGTGGGGCTGTTTGCCAAAGAGTTCAAGTTGTTAGAAAAAAAAAAAGTGGTGCGGTACTCTGTGCTATTAACGTGCCAAAACAACAACAAAAATCTTTTCTCATGGTCCAGAATATTAAACAGACACAAATAACTTTCATTAAAAAGCCATATTTTTTGTACAGAGTTTTCCCTGGAGAGAGCAACGTTTCTTTTCATAAGTAGGATGAATTTTGCACTTCATTAAGTGCCTTGATCTTTTCATCACATTAGCCTTTAATGCGACAACATAATCTTCAGTTTGTCTGGATTAACAATTAAAACAAATGCGTGCGCTTGAGTGCGCATGTTCTTGTCTGTGGGTGTGGACAAAATCCTTCGCTAGTCTTTAGAAAACAAAATGGGATGAAACTACCCAACATTCTTCCCAAAGCTATTGGTCTAAACTAGGTATTTTACCCCTCCTAAACTGGAGGGGTGAAAGCTAACTTTTAAAGACCTCTAGTTCTCCCCCGTGATGATCTCCATGTGGCAGGGTGATTATGTGACTAGGTGCTCCAGTTGTCCTCCTCCCTTTAGTCCCCAGCTGCTTTACCAGCACGGTTGGTGGGCTTGTGTTGAGGTGTGTGTTGTGGATACTGGGGAGGCTCAGGAGGTGGCTCCCACTATCAGGAAGGACAAATTCAGGGGAGATTCATCTGTGCCATGAACTGCGGCACTTCTGGTGTTGACTGTCCAGGAGCACGCTGTCTCCATGGTGGGGCAGGAGGTACAGCTGTGTGTGGCAGCCGTGTGGCAGGGAGAAAAGTGTGCCAAAAAAAAGGAAGTGGGAGCTATAGGGACCTAATATATGACTTGATAGGTGACTTTCTGGCTAAATATGGAACAAATAATTCCTTTCTGTGGCAATACACTGAATGAGGAAAGACTCAGTTTTATGCCAAGAAAATTTGCTGGACAGATTTTGATGTGAACAAGAAAAACTATGCAGTTTGGATAATGAACTCTCTCACCTGACTCAGAAACAGAAAACTCTTTCGTAGGTAAGACTTTTTAAGAAGTTATTTTTATGTTTTTTTTTTTTTAAAGTCTAATGGAAGGAAATGATAATGATGTAATCTCCAAGAGAATGTATTGAAGTCATGCAGCCTTTAAATACCTCTTTTTGATATAAGCAACATGGCAAAACTGATATAAACACCTCAGAAGCGTTTATTATTTTAAAATAATAATTTTTGCAATAAAAAAGTTTCAGATTAATTGTTTTACTCATTCATGCTGCAGATATACTTGCAAGCTATTTTGCTCTGGTTTCTGTGCTCAGATCCATGCACAGAACTGTTAAAAGTCTGTCCACTTTTTTAGTGACAAAGGTTGCTTCGTGGTTTGTTTTGTTTTTTTTTTTTTTGATTCCTGGTGTTTTCAAAACAAGGCTCTGGATGACATATGGAGCTGAATACCCATCTGCTTCAGAGACAGATCAAACTATCAAAGCCAAAACTTAATGCAGAAACTTCTGTCTTGTCTTACAAACATGGGAATACCAAATTTCAGAAACTCACAGAACAGATCTCACACTAACATATGCCCCAAACAGTCCTTGCAATGTGTTTTCAATCTGGGTATTGCAGTGAAATAAAGATATAGTAAAAGCTGAAGGGTCCCAATGCTGGAACCATTTAGGGCACCACAGTCTCAGAATTCACTAAGTAAAGGTTTAATTTCACCCAACTTCAGATGCATAAAGCAAGACTTGTAGTCCAAACTAATTACCTTGGCTCCCTGGTGGGTGAAGGGAGGGAAGTGCCTACTTCTGGAGGGAGGCTGCAGAAGAGCTGCCAAAGCTGGGAGGGATAACCACACACCTCCCTGTCAGAGGGCCAAATTAGGCAAGAAGAGCTTTATCACAGCTGCTGCAGTGGAAAGAAGAGACGCTCCTGCGCAATAAAGTGTTCAGCTGGGTATCAGTGTCGGGCTGGCTCTAGCAGGCAGCACACAACTCCCTGGGACTCAGAAAGGCACTTCAGAAGTGTCAAGTACCTTCTCCTCAAGCCTCACGTTGTAGCAAAATTGCTCCGCTGTGCAAGCTCACTGCTTGAAAGCTCATTCGAACCTCTGTAGGCTGCTCTGGCTGCTTGGGACCAGACCAGCATGTAACCACAACCAAGCCCGCCTCGTTAAGAGAGAGCTATTTCCACTGACTTAGAGGAACATAGGCAGCTGAACAGAAACAAATAGATGCCCTGAAAAATGGTAGAGCTGGGGGTGGAAATCTCTTTCCCCAAAATCTTCCTGTTCCCCGTTTCCTAGCTCTGCCAGCTATTCGCAGCAAAGAGCAGAGCCACAGCAATGGTTTTTAAGGCAGTGAAACTAAAACTCAAACAAATTAATTCCTAATAAGATGTAAAAGACCACTGAATTCCTTATGTATACATGCTTCTGAGTAGCAGGCTTTTTCCTGAGGACACGTCATGCGTAATGTTCTTGGAAAGTGTTGCATGGATGGGTATTTTACAATTTGTGATTGGGGAGTTTATAAAAGACACTTGATATTTTTCTTATTGTATAATAAGAATACAGAAATAAATTAGAAAAGAGATGTTTGCAGAATGGCATTATTATATCTTTGTGACTTAAAACACACTGCCCAACTGAAGGAAGTTGAACTATGGAACATGAATATTTGTAAATATACTGTTTCTAAACAGGAAACACCTCTGGTGGGTTTTTTTTTTGTTTTTGTTTTTTTTTTTTTTTTTTTTTCCACTCACGTAACACAAGGTGTCCACAGTGCAGATCAGCACTAGGTTTCCTTCACTTTTAGTTTTCATAAGTGATTCTGCACTCCTGATCTGACACAGAAACTTTACAGTAGAGGGGAGCAATTCTTCGTACTTTAATTCCAGCAAAGCTCCTACCATAGATGCAATTGTTTTTGTGATATAGCTCAGCTCACACAGCATCCTGGTATGCATATGAGAGCTTACACCTCTAAACTGTGTTATTACACTGGCAGAGGTTTACAGTACACATCCTGGCTCAAGATTGTAACACAAAGTTACTGGGAATCTGGGAAGGAGAGTACTGGCTTTTAGCAACATTAGCTAATTGTGTAGACCCTGATAGTGCCAGGTATTTAAACCCCCATTTGAAGCATGAAAAGAGTTGCCCCAGTGGTGTTTTGTCCTCTGTTGAATGAGAGCTATTCTGGAGTGTTTCTCACCATCTAAGCCCAGACCTAAAGCTCACTGACTTAAACTGGCTTCAGATCAGACCGTACAACATCCTCCGGTGCTAGCAAAGCCAGCACATACTTTACCAGCAGTATTAGGCACTCAGTGAGTGCACTAGACAAGCAGACTAATTTATAATACTTCAGGGTGTGTGCTTGTACAGGTATGTCTGCTGGCAGCCGCTGTGAGTCATCTAGACAGAGCTAGTTTACAGCATGTAAACTCACGATGCGATCTGCGCTCTCTGAATGAAAACTCCCCTTTTAGGAAATGTGACTGTTTTTTCTTTTTTTTCAATAGAAATGGAAAGCACTTTTGGTGCAGGGTTTAGGCACCGAATAAATGAGAGGTCATAAAATGAATGCCATTGAGAAAATGGTGGGAGGGACAGTGGGAGGAAGGAGATCTGCCAATAGAGCAAACAGAAAGCAAATTAATGTGGCTGCCAGTCAGGGGCTGGAGCTAACCATGTCCTCTTGGCCCCTTTGGAGACAGATTTCTAAGGTGCCAGAAGACCTTGCAGTCAGGTAAGAAAATAGGAGGATCCTAAATAAAACAAGAAACCCCATCACACAGGGGTGCCTGGGAGAAACAGTGAAGTAAATAAATGCATAGTACTGCTGTGCTGACTTTCTCCTGTGCCTGCTGCTTGCCCTTTCTCCATTTCAGAGAGGGCTGTGAACCAGCCTGAGTACATACCTGAGTGGAATCTCTTCAGCAACCAGACAAGCCACCAAATTTTGCCATCATACAGTATGTCTTATAGATGTGGAGGGGAGCATGAAATGTTCAGGACTAGGAGTCACTGTGTAAAGCCGTTGTCACTGCGTGGTGAACTAAAGTCCTAAAATCATCCATTGCACAGCATTCACAGCAAAACCAGAGCACAAAGTGAAAGACATACTGTCATCTAAAGCAGAGTTCTGCTTTACCATCACATCTGTAATTTTTAACAATATCTGAAATGAACACATCTAATTTAATAATATTTAGTACCTTGCAAATAATACAGAAAACTTCAGCACGTGACATGGTTCATAAACAAGCAGCAAACTTCTTCCAGTTTGGTAGGATTTTCTCCCACAGTTGTGAGCTTTTTATCTCTGGAAAGTGACAGACTAAAAAAAGAAAAAAAAAAATCAAATATTTGCATTAGAAGTTATTTCTGACAATATTCACAAGACTTTAATCTAGGAGCATTTATTTGGTAAGAAGTTCAATGTTTTTAATATGGTCAAGCAAACATTTTCAGCCCAATGAGTAGTTTGGAATATCCTCTTAAAATACATGGTTGCTTTTTTCCAGCAGGCTAGAAGCAGCATGACACATCAAGAGCAGCTTTTCCCTCACCTGCCACTTCTTGTCACACTCCCACAATTTCTCTTTCAGGTGCTCTGCCAAGTAGGAGAGCAAACCCCAGCACAACAGCCCCTTGGTTTATTTTGCTATTTACCAGCTTCTTATCCACCACGTGCTTTTAGGGCACAGGCTGGGATCATCATTTCCTTCACCTTGTCTTTTTCAATTTCTTGACTTTGAGTTTGTCTTAAAGCCTTTTGTTTGGGCTCATAATTCGGCAGTGAGTCAGTAACCCACAAGTACCCTGACTGGAGCCAGCCGTGATCTGCAGGCTTCACTGACCACCTGCTCCAAGCTGTTTCCTGTGTGGGCGGCCAAGTTCAGTCACTCAAAATATGAGTTACGGTAAATTTTGTTTAACCTTGCGTACACTTTGCAGGCACTCGGAGTGGTTAAAACTGGTTGACACTGAACTTGATTTCTCAGCCCCACTTGGCTTTGCTGTGAAGCTGGCTGAACGTTGCTGGCTTTAGGAAAGAAGGGCAAGAATCTAGCTCTAACTGTTTAGTTCAGCCATGTTTCATCATCGTTTGTTGCACATGCCATTACTTGCTCTCTTGAACCACTGCTCCTGTCCTCCTGTGGTTGCCTACTGCTGGCCCATCAGCTTCCCCTCCCACCTCATGAACAAGCGATGCTTCTCTGGCCATTGCCTGTCCACCCTGGGAAAAGTTGGGATGATTTTTTTCTCCCCTTAAGACTTTCCTCTGTGAATGTAAGTTAACACACCTTGGAGTAGAAAAAAAAAGGGGGGGGGGGGGAGGGGATTAAAACAGCCAACCAAACCTGGCTAAGAAACCTTAATTTGTAGACGAGGAAAGAGGATTACATGCGATATCTTCCACCAGAAATGCTGCCCAGCCTCTAACAAATTTGCACTGTGCATGTAGATCCGTTGAGGAGCACTTGTAGACACATCTCTTCCCCTTTCATGTCAAACCTTTCTCCCCCGAGCCTGACGTATCGCACAGTCAAATTTTGGAGTTTCTTGATGCATCTCCCTTGTCTTGCCAGGCTTTCCCACTGGCCAGCACTCCCCTGGCTGTGCCACTCTGCCCCCTGGCTTCAGCTCTCATGTTGGGTCCATAGTGCTGCTCTGCCTTTCCCTCTGAGACATTTCCTTCTGCAAATCCCGGTTTGGACAATTTTGGCTCCTGGTTTTTCTAAACACCTTCCCCTCTTGGGCCACGATATGCCCCCTCTTCCTACCAGCAGCCATGCTGCCATGCTGGTGAAAACCTGAGCCCAGCGTGTGCCTGGCATGGCTGCCCATCCAGCTCACTGTGCTTTAGAAGCAGAGATGAACCCAGCAAGGTAAAGTTTTAAAAGCAGGTTGGTTGAAAGTGAAATTTTCTCATTTTTTCTCTTGTTTCAAGGAAAATATGCTAGTTTTGAAAGTCATTATTTGTAAGTGGCAGTGTATCTCCACTGATTGCTATTTATCTTTCAATTGGTTGTAAGAGCATTAGAACCAATTTCTTGGTGACACATCTTTGGGAGAAAAAGATGATATTCTGCATTTATATCCAAAGTCAAGACTATGGAATACTTCTGCAGTTGATTATTTTGATGCATCTTCTTTTCCCTTAGCAAAAGGGAGTTCCGATTTCCTCACACACTGAACTTTGTCCTCCTGCTAAGGAATCTCTGATATTTTGCTTTGAAAAACCCCTATCCGTGATCTTTACCCCATTCACCACCACACACACATTTTGTGAGCAATGACTTTGACCTATTTTTGCTCATGAGTGCCTTAAATTGCATTCGGTTCTTTTATACCTTCATTCCATGGTGCCTCTTTTGAGGAGGCTGAGAATTTTTTGAATGTGTAGTTCTGACATAACTATTAGTGAATTTCTGTAGAGGAAAAAAATGTCACTCACAGTTTAAAATGCTGGATAAAGAGGTAACAGAAAGATTAAAAAATTTGAAATATGGTGACTTTTAAAATACAAATTTTAAAAATTCACATGAAAGAGAAAGATGTGAAAAACATTTCAAAAATATTAAGAAAATTATACCCCTTTTTCAACACGATCTAATGAGCCTGAGAATTCTTGAGTTATTTTTTTCCCTGTGCAGACATTTTCAAAGCAGAAGAAAATGGTGTGCTGTGGGTAATTTGCTCACAGGCAAAGAGCTGGGATGGCATCAATTGCTTTTAATTATTTGCTTTTCTTCCACAGTTCTTAAATGGTCATTGGTGATTTTTTTTTTTTTTTTTTTTTTAATTCTGTCTTTGAAAGTAGTATAGTTCTTTTCATTTAATGTTAGGCAATAGAAGAGATTAATTGTAATATTATGAATGCATTACTGCCAGTTTTTTTCTAAAGATGTTTACAAGCATCATGCCGGTGAACATTGTTGAACCCTAAGATAAAGGAACTCATTCATACTTTGCAGAAGGAAATTAAGGTGAAGATAAGAATGGCAGATGAATTTCAACATTGTAAAATGATGTCACCCTGGGAAAAAAAGATCTTAGGTCTAAATGTACAGTGCTGGGCTCTGAGTCACCTGTGAGCATTGAGGAATGGAGTCCTGGGGCAAGAGTGCTATGGAAATATCAGCTCTGTGCCCAGGGATAAGGAAGAACCAAACCCAACCACTGTCACTACTACCCAGTATAAAATCCTGGTGTGTCCTTGCCTTGAATACTGTGTGCAGTCCTGCTGCCCCTCTTAAGAAGGGCCATACTGGGACAAGAAAGTATGCACAGGAAGGTAGCAAGGGTCATCAAGCGTGTGCAAAGAGCTTCTGTGTCAAGAATGAGTGGCTAGTTTAAGACCCTTTACTGCAGCAGAGACTAATGATGCTGAGAACACAGGTGCTAGGAGTCACCAAGCAAATTTGAGAGGAGACAGGTGCAAGGCACAGTGGTGGGTCCTTACACAGTGTTGGGGAACACCCCACTGCAGGGCTTGGTGGGAATGGAGAGAAGAGTTTACATGGAGAAATTCACAGAAGTGTGAATGCACCTAACACATCTACTGCAGGCAGGACTAACCTAACCATCTGCGAGGATTAATTGGCTAGAAAAAGCCTGGGATGAGTATTTCTAGCATTTAGATGGTTTATTTTTGCGTGCAATTTCATCTGCAAAAGTGGGACCTCGATCCAAAAATGACTGATTTGTACAGATGAGTCAGAGCAAACTCAGCTGCACAATGTGGAAAGTGTAAACCTAATAAGGGAGGTTTTCTCATTCTGAGAATGCATGTGATCAACCTGAGGGTGGAAATAAAGACATCTATTTTGTTTTCCCAGGGAGGATTCTAGGCAGCATATTTCCTAGATCCAGTTAAACACCTAATTTCCCTTTTATGATTTAAGGCTACTTCATTTGTTGGTTAAATCCAGAACAATGAGCATGCTAAAGTGTAGAGATGATAAATGGATCATACAGTCAAATAGCAGTGGCACTGCAAATCATCAGCATGATGCTTGGAGAGTGACAGAGAGATCAATCTGGGAAGGAATGGGGGGACCAGATGCTGTGAGTTATTGCAGAGTCAGGATTTAATCCTGATCTTTGCATTTCAGTCCTTCCATTATCATAAAGCTGAATGGAATAAAATTAGGGTCAGGAAAATTATGGGTGTGGGTCTGGGACTAAAGCTCAAGTTTTGATTATGTTTCCTTTTCTATTATTGTTATATATTTATTATTACAATCTACCCATTAGTGTCTTGGCTTAGTTTGGTGTAGAATTATAATTCCATATTGTTCTGATATATATTTCAAGTAATGTAAATCTAGCTTATGAAGGTAAAGGACAGGAAAATTTGGCTCCTAATTCTGAGAGTAAAATGGCAAATATAGTGATAATGTGTCTAACTGTACAAGGCATAAAAGCCACTAACTTCTTCCTGTATGTACCTTGTGAACGCTCACTTCAGTTCAGTTAGGACAAATTTGAGGTTCTGCATCCCAAGATCAGTCGGCCAAAATCATGCACGTAGACAGGAACTGTGGTCCAGCTGCCACCTATTCTGCAAGAATGTGACTGCTAGCCATCAAGAGGACACGTGAAGCTCCCAAGGCACTGCTGAGGCACCATCCGTGGTGGAAGTGGACTGCTTTTGAGCTGAGTCTCTCCTCACAAAGGCTACTTGGGGCATGTGACAGTAAGCAGACGCAGACTGAAATGCCTTAGCGAGGAGATGCTGGTGGCTTCTCACAGGGCTGACTGTGAGCTTGGGAGCATAAACTGCAGGACCCCACCGCAGTGGGGACTTCAGAGATGCAGGGGCATGGGCAAAGTACAGGCCTGGCACCTGCCCCTTGTACAAGTAGGTTTTGGTGGATACTTGCCTTGGGCTTGAGCAATGCTTCTGTGCTGGGTTGGGTGCATTAAAGTTGGTCCTGCATCCCTGCCCCTGGGATAGGAAACACCAGGGCAGCGTCGGCTTCCCACAAGCTCTTTTTCACCCTGCTGTCACCCTGCACTATTTCACAAACATTTTCCTCTCTCTTCAAGCACTGAAAATGAAGGGGGAAAGAAAAAAATGATGAAGTATGTTGATATATGAGTCACATTAATCTCCAAAGAGATAGATGAGGCAAACACCTCAGGAGAGGGGGTGGGATTTTAAGGAAGGTCCTGTCTTGTGTTTTACCATGATGAGGCATTTTTTGCACACTAAAAAGTCATCCTGGGGGGAAAAAAAAAAAAAAAAAAAAATAAAATCCTATTGCTGAATTGCAGCAAAAATAAGCTTGTGTTCCTGTTATGGATAATGCAGTCCCAGAACACTGCCTGCTGATAAATCTATTTGACCATTTACTTAAGGAAGAGCCAAAAATAAAAAGATAATTTCTCACCTACAATAATGCAGCAGTGCCACTCCCACTCACTCCAGAGAGGAGTATTTTCTGTGATGTAATTCCCAAATCATCTTTAAAAATTGCTGTCGTCCTAACCAACAACTAGCTGAAACACTGTACACATATCAGAGCAACAGTGCATAGTTTTCCTCATTTACTGTACAAGTCAGGACTGTGCTACCTGCAGCTGGCCTGTGCTGCTGCTGCCCAGGGTAGCAAGAGATGCTCATATGGGGTGGGTAAAGCAGCCAAATAGATGAGGGTAAGATTTTCAAGAGCAATTTGTGTTGGCCTCATGCCTTTGAAATTAAGGGAAGACCTTGTTGGGAGGGGAGAGGCAGGCAAACACTCAAGACTTTGGAAAATCTGATCCTAAAAAGGCAGATACAGGCTATGAGTCGGTAAGGGTAACAGTGCAAGATTCACTGAGATTGAATGCTAGTTCAAAAATGTCCCCACAGGAATCCTTCAAGGTCAAGGACTTAGAGCTTACAGTCATATAGGTTTGGGTTTTCTTGCAGTAGAAGGACATTTTGAATCATTAAAAACAGGTATTGGCACTGTTGAATAGATCATACATGTAAATATACTTACCTGTATGTACAGATAAAGACACACATACGGCAGCTGACAGGGGCATTAAAACTATATAAGTAATAATTTGGAAATAACCCATATCACAAAATCTGTTTCTGCAATTACATCCCATTTCACACCTGCCTTAGCGCTGGTGTCTCTTTGAAGTGCCCCTGTGGTTGCAGTTCGTCTGCTGCACACCTTTTTATTTTAACTGCACAAATAGTTTTTAAAAAATCCTACTTCTTGCCCATCTAGTGGAAAATGCTGGGTTTGATTGCCTGTGTATTTTAACAGAATGTGCCCGTGCTCCTCAGACTCTTTTTTTTTCCATCAGGATGTATGCACATTTTCACTTTTCCATGAAGCAGTCTTGCTTTACTGATAGATAAGACTGTGGAATTGCTCTATGATAAATCCAACAGTTGTGAATTACTAGAGTTCTCTGTTTATAAAAAGTTCTTATACACATGCTCTTACTTGCTCTGCCAAATAACAACTAGTCAAAAACACAAGCTTGGACATTCAGAAACTTGGCAAATTTGAGCTGAATTCATTGATTTGTTTTAGGTGAGGTAAAAAACAGCAAAAGAGACATTTCCACAGCATCAAAATGCATTTTTTCAACACTTCTAAAGTAAAACTCTGAAGTTTTCATCTCGATTACTTGTTCATTTAAAAAGATCTTTTTGTTGTTGTTTTAACGTTTTGGTTTTCCTTTGTTTCCTACTACAAAGTGCAAGCAACCTGAAACAAAACATCCCCTCCACCCTAAACATTTAGTTTTGGCTCCAGAGAATCTTTTGAGAGTGATCCAAAATAAAACACACTGCTCTTTGATTTGCCAAGAATTGAGACATTGCCACTATAGGACAACTTATTTTCTTAAATCCTTATTATTCCCCCTTTTCAGTTCAGAAAACAGAAAACTCCATTACCTGGACAGAACTACATTTCATACCCAGGCAGGTATGAACTGCTGCACAAGTGGAAAATTAAGTTGCTTGTGGGAGCTGTACCCTCTAGTACCAAACTTCAAATGAACAGGTTTTAGAGTAATACATAACACAATAAAAGTATTAAAATAAACATATCTGCCATGGGGTTTGGTCTTCTTCCAAGAACAGGAATATGACTTGTTCTATAGAGCTCATATTTTTCCTCCTTTTCATTCAGGTTTGGGCATGAAGTTGCATACTCTTTTTTTTTTTTTTATCTCCCTAGTAATAATTGGACCACACAGTCTCCTGTCAACAGAGCACTTACTGTCACCCTTCAACATCTTGGACTCTTTGTGTATAGTTCACACATTAAGGCACTTTGTAAAATTGATGTCCAAGAAGAAACAAGTACATACACTTAATAAATTGAGATTCCCAGCAGTAGCTTTCTGTTACAGGAAAAAAAAAAAAATCTCTGTAGGATTAGATCACCCTCTGACACTAGCTCCTTCCAACAGGGTAAGGAATATCCATGAATTACCCATTTGCTATCTTCTGTCCTGTGACTTACATCTGTGGCTTAAAAAGACACATGTATACCTGTATATATATCTGTACTTACAAGAACACCTCCCATGCATAATAAAAGGACCGAAGGCTGAACACCAATAAATTAAAAAATCATTTCAAACAGAGCACTGCCTTGGTTCTGTACACTTCTGGCCTGCCACACCTATCTGTTTAACACAACACATAACTAGAGAAAATACTGAGCTTGGTGGTTTGCTTCCAGCCCTGCGAAATCGTGATGTAATTTTGTGTCTGCTCTCATTCTTTTACGAGGTTCAGACTATGCCTGACTAGCAGCCAGTTACCCTGGAAAACCTCACCGACAAACAAACATTCGCAGCCTTGGAAGACCAAGAGGCTGAAGAGAGACTGCAGTCACGCTGATTTCTGGATACAAGTGGGTGGTATAAACATAAAAGGCATGGCATTAGATTAGAGCTCTTACTTTGATCTCCGTACAATAACAATAAAATAGTCATAAAGGACTTTCACTCAGTGGATCTCAAAGCACTAGACAAAACATTAATAAGCCTCACAGCTCCCCTGTGAGGCAGATACTATCACCTTCATTTTACCAAACAATAACTAAGCCCAAAGGTCTGAGGTGGTTTGCCTGAGGTGTGCAGGCAGCCCATCCTCATCCCTCCTGACAGGGATGTGGTCCTGCCAGACACCTGAGGAGGTGGCACCACAGTCATGGCTTTTTGGTGTCCCCCTGTTTGACCATTGTGCCTGGCAGCCCGGTCCTTGCTTGCTCAGTGGCAGCCCAATTTCACAGCTGTGTGCCCGTTTGCTCTGCTTTGGGTGAGGGCAGCAATGTTTCTCACTTCTGTTTGTTAGCATTTGGACCATTTGAATCTCCCCTGGTCTTTATTTTCTTTAATTTTCCTTTGCCTTTCATATGCATGCCCTCATGGTGTTCCGGGCAGATTTCTGAGACACCCAAGCTGGAGTCTGTGGATCTGTTGCCCACACAGTATTGGGGCTGATGCATTGCCAAAACTGTGAGGGAAGCACTCCAATGGAGGGCTGAGGATGCCACCCTTAGTCCCTCAGGCCAGCCACCCCAGCCACCCACCGCTGCCACCAGGGTGCTTGGTAGAAGCGCTGCCTTTCCATGCACACCCCAAGGAACCCTTACCCCAGGCCGTGAGTCAGGTTGAAGAATATGTTGCAATTTGTTGTCCTGGACAGCATCCATCTGGTGTGAGATGTAGATCTGACCAGGCAGATTAGGACTAGTCTCACCCTCCTCTTGCTGTGTTCACACTTGTTCTTGCCCATGGATATTGGGCTCCGTGTCCCCTTTTCAAGCCTCTAGAAAAGCGGCTCCCATCCTAAAAGTCTGGTTGCCTGCTGCAGAATTACCATAAAGCTCCTTTTTCCCAGACGTGTCCACTTTTTCTTCCCTCCAGGCTTGATCCAGGTGGAGTTTGAGCTGCAGCTCCTGTCTGAATTTTGGAAATCTCTGCCAGGAGCCCAGGCAGCTCTGCAAGGAAGCGAGGAGGCAGGTTTGGCCAGCCAAGGCAGCTCCAGGGCAGCCAGCAGCCTGTGGCCCACTGGATGAGGCTTAGTCTTGTGCATGCCAAAGGTCCCAAGGGTCACTGCTTGGACCCTGGAACAGGGAAACGGGCCAAAAGGAGAAAACCTTTCCAGTGGAAGGGGGTGTGGGCTGGGGGCCAAGACTGAGCATTACATGAAGGGGTAGAAGCATGAGTTAGTGCCTGCACTTGTCTCTGTTAACAGAGACAGAATGGGATTAATTATATTCATTTTAATCATCTGCTGCATTTGAGGCCAGATGGGAGACAGAGGAGAGACTTCAGGGATGGGGAAAGTTTGGATCCAGGGTGGTGGGTCCATCTACAGCAAGTTGGTATAGGGAGCTGGGGGAAGAGGGTTTGGGAGCAGGGAGCCAGGGAGAGGGGCTGGAGCCTTGGGGCACTAATTTGGGGTGGAGGTGCTGGGTGGTGGGAAGGGAGGCTTGGGTGGCTCTGAACCAGGGAAACTACACAGGGCTGGAAGCTCTGCCAGGACAGGGCAGGGGCTTCCCATGTGTGAGATTGGAGGTAAGGGCAATGGATGTGGAAGGGTGCTTGGGAAGCCTCAGGCTGGCACAAGGTTGGAGAAGATTTGCAAAGAGAGGGCTGGGGAGACAAATACCCAGGGCAGGCAGAGGCAGCCAGTCTTTAAAGCAGCTGAGCTGAGCTGATGCCTGGGCTACTCATCCTACTCCCATCCTTTTCTCTTCCACCTCAATCGAAATGTGGCTACCCTGTCATGCCATGGGTGTACTTTGCACCACTGTCACAACTGCAATTAAATAATAATATTAGAGACAGCCACCAGCAAAGAGGACTGACCTTTCTGCCTTAAGAAATAACTATTTGAAGGGTGTAGCACATTTGGTTTGTACATGATTACAGTAAGACCTTTTTATCCCAGGGAATCATCTTACAGAACCCAAGTGACCTGTCATCTTGCAGTCAGGTTCATCTGGCACCCATATACTCCATCACAGATCTGATTTTCATGAAGCATCCACTGACAGTAGTGTTTACCTCCTTCATGTTCACCATCCCTAAAAAAACATGTTCAGACATAAAGTCAGGATTGTCTTTTCATGTTGTGACTTTTAGTAGAGCTGGGTAGGATATGTTTTTTTCTATCCCATGGGAAATTTTAAAGATTTTGAATATTTTACTATCTTTAATTAGTTAAAAAAAAAATAAATCCATTGATGTGAGGACAAATAGTTAAAATATCGAGTATCTTTTTGAAATAAAAAAAGCACAACAGATTTCATTCAACAACTTTTAACATCTTTTCACTTTTATTTCAGCTTTTTAAAACATTGCTTATTTGTATTACAAAATGAAAAGTGCTTTTAAAGAGAACCTCTTCCCCAAAAATTTTCCTTTGAAGGTGAAATGGGAGACACTTAGACAACTCCAATTTTTTTCAATAGCTTTTTCAAGGGCAGAAATTAGTCAAAGGTAAGTCTTTCTTGAGATGTTTTTATTCAGCAGCTCTGACAAAATACCTTTGGTTGATACATTCCCAAGTAATTCTTTTCTAGCTGTTTGTCAATGAGAGGCTCTACCCATGAGCAACAAAAAGAACTCCACATAAAGCAGTGATCAA
>NW_008615737.1:57969-58187 GCF_000691845.1 Merops nubicus | reverse complement strand
CCCCCCCCCCCCCCCCCCCCCGCAGTTAAGCAGGGAGCATTTATCCCACTGTTGCCACTTCTGTGACCTTCAAAATGCCTGAATGTGGGCTACATCAGCTATGGAGGGCTGTATGTGCACTTTGCTTAGAGGTGTGAGGTTTGATGAGCAAACGGAGGGTCTTTCTGTTGTAATGTTGGTCTCCCTGCTTTATTTGATGGGGGGGGGGGGGGGGGGGC
>NW_008615737.1:54669-57937 GCF_000691845.1 Merops nubicus | reverse complement strand
GGCGGCTTCAAGCTGCTTTGCTATTGCCTGAAAGCTTGAGGAGCTTGAGGAGTGGGTGGTCAAACTGATCAATCTCTTTGGGCTTCTGATCATCATGACAGATTTAATACTAAAATACTACCTTTATTTTTTCCCCTTCAAATGAAATTTGATAGGAAAGAGGTGTTCTGAATGAAAGGGCAAAGATTTTATTGACCCTATACCCTCCCGTAAGTGTAAATACTAAAGCTGGGGTTGCAGTGTCCATTAGTCTGGACGTGGGTTCATCTTTATGGTTAATAAACTTGATAATCCATCAGATTCAAACCGTTTGAATTCATTAAAATCCCAAACCAGCAGACATGCAAGGGATCACACAAACGACTCACCATCTGGCAGGACCTTATAAAATGCCTTTTAAAGCATCAAAGTTAAGGTAACACATGAACGATGTGGTGACGTGTACCTTTTTAGCCTCATATATACAAATACCTCCTTCACATATACCAGTGTGCCCTTGCATGCATGCACATGCACACACACACACACACACACACAACCACCTTTTTTACAAAACATGATATTCAAATGTAGGAGCATTTATTCTGGTTAATGCAGCTACTGTATTTTACTGCACTTGTTATCTTTATTTTTCCACTGGACTGTCTCCCCCTCGCCCCCCAGAAAAGAAACCAACACATCCTCAAAAGACTCCTGGTTTCCTGTCAGCAACCAGTATCTTCTTGACAGATTACCCTAGGGAAAAAGAAAAAAAAAAACAAACCTGACTCTCTCACAGAGTTCATGTTGCCCTCATTTACCTTTTGCATAACAAAAGCTCAGACTATAATTCTGAATAGACGTTTTGTGTAGTTGAACCAGGTGTCTTGCTTGGAAAGACAGTACATTAAAAGTCAGCAAAATGCCAATTTGCTTTGTTTCAAAACATTTTGTTTCAATTGTTGCCAAGGCCTGAGGCTAAACACTACATTCTGTTTTAAGTGTCTCAGTTCAGCAGTCAGCGAGTTTTGAACGTTTTTCTTGTTATTTATCAGAATACTCTAATGACAGCCTCACCTAATCCTATTGCTCTGGAAGAGATTTTAAGAACTAAAATCATAGATGCAGACAATCATGACTACGATAAATTGATGCCCACAAATAAGGTAATTTCTGTCCAATTAGTGAGCCTGGTGAAAGGAAAGATCAGAAATAAATGTCTGTATTAGAAGAATTTTGACTCTTCTTTCATCATGTCTGTGGAGTTCATAAACCTGCAACTGCTGTACGCAAGCTGCGCACCATAAACTTGGTTGCTGATTTCATCGGAGTTTAAACAAGTATCCCATGATTTTATCATATGTTCTCTACATGTTTGCAAGTCACTTGTTTAGCTCTGCCACGAGTCCATGCCTGCTTGGCCAAACACACTGCAGTTCTTCGGCGGGGGGCCTTACGCACATGCTTAAGCACTTTGCTGAGTTGGGGCCACAGTGAGTGAGTTTTAAAGTCTCTGCACCTGGAATTGTTTTTGCACGTGCATAATTTCATGCACTTGAGTAGTCCCAGGGAATTTAATGGGCCTACTTAGATGTGTGAAGTCACTTGGGTGCAAGTGACTGGATGAGCAGGGCCTAGTGCTAAGCTGCTTTATCTTGAGGTGTAGTAGGACATCTCCAAACAAAAGCTTTTTCTCCTTAAGCCTTCCCTAAATGCTAAAGGACAGTCAATAGTGGATCAGAACAGAGGTTCTTTTAGCTCACTATCCTGCTTTTAGCAATGGTAAGTAGTGGACACCTAGGGAAAATGAGCAAGAAACATAGTGGGCATGCAAAGATACATCTTCTTGTATCTCCTCCCTCCTTTGCAGCTCTGGCCATCAGTTCTGTAGGGAGATCCTGATCTGGAGATCGTATTTGCTCTACTGTGTTTCATAAACCTTAATGGCCCATTTTTCCATTTAGACTTGGAATTCCATAATATCTGATGGCAGAAACTTCCACAGCTCAAAAAAACACATGGGAAAACTGCCATGTGGAGAAAGTCCTTCTTCTGCCATATCCCATACTTGTGCCTGACAGTCTGGAGGCTGCCTCCCTAGCTCCCATGTGATGGAAAGTTCCTCCTCCAGTCTCTTCTTCCTGCTGTAACTGTAACTGCATAGCCTCTTTCGATTATATCTTTCCTACTGACACTTTCCAAAATTATAGGTTTTTTAGTCTCTCTACAGATGCTCTTCCATAGTGTGCTCCGCATGTCCTTCCTGCACTCGTACGTTGACATATCTGAGATGGGACAAAGAGGAAAGTTAAGTTAAAGTTTATCCTAATAACATTTTCTACTTTATTCCCGACTTCTGTCTTAGCAGTATTTCTCATTTGATTGCTGCCAAGTACTGAGTTGACATTCAGAGAACTGCCCACAATGACTCAGTTTGGTGTATCTTAACATTTCTCACATGAGAAAAATTACGTGAATGATATTTGCCTCCGTCTGAAAGACACAAGAGGCTCTTTGATCTGCAGCTGAGTCACATGTGTCCTGCAATTAGTTTAGATATCATGATTAGGGTGCCACTTTTATCACTGAAGTTGTGACAAAACTTGTGACTAGTGATGAATGAAAAACTGGAAAAAAAAAAGTATTGATTTTCTTCTAAATTCAACAGCTAATTTCAATTTGACTGCGTTTCTGGCTTTTTTTCCCCCCTCTCTTTTTTTTGGTAACACTTTGAAATTTCAGTTAATGCATTCAGCTGCAGAACCGATCCTTTCAGCTGTGTCGTGGTCAGCTAGTTACCCATGTCATATTGCATTATTTCTGTTTCCTGGCTGGATTAACTCTGTAGCAAATTAAAACAGCAAGTATTGTAGTCAGAGAGATTCAAGCTATTCCTGTGGTCATGCGAGTAGTTTAAGCAATATCCCAGATGCGATGCTGTGTGCTCTGGTTTGTGTGTTCCTCTGTGACTCCCTGTTTTGAATGACCGTCAGCATTGGCTGTTGAGAAGTCTGAATATGTTTTTGAGAAGTGAACAGACACTTTGCTGCAAGTGATCTATTCTCACCCTAAAGCAATGCAAGCCAGCAGGAAGGTTCCCCTGGATCTCTCCTGGGACTGAACTAGGCTGTCAGTAAGCAATGCAGTGATGTGAGATTAAATGAATAAATAACAGAGTTGAAGTCACTCACTTTTACCTAGAGCTGACGGTAGAGCTCAGACTCACCCAAAGGCAGGTGAGTTAAGTGAAATAACTCCCACTGGCTTCAGCAGGGTTGGGGGTGACCCG
>NW_008615737.1:40544-54633 GCF_000691845.1 Merops nubicus | reverse complement strand
AGGCGAGAGCTGGGTTGATGTCACAGCTGCTCTGTGAATCCCATAGCCTTTTTCACCCAAGGTCTTTCCCACTGCCACTGTGACTAATGCAGTCCTTCAGCCCAGAGACAGAGTTTTACTGCCACTCTGATTTTCTCCAAAGAACCATTCAATTTAAATATATGATGCAATTACAGCATATTACGTATTGATTGTGTAAGAAGCACTTGATAAGGGGATTTAAAAAAGTACACACATGCACATAGCACACTGCATACCCTCGATGTAAAGACGTATGCTAATACTTTCTCTGACAACAACTGCCTAAGTGATACATGTTGTAGCTTGTTCAATTAAACACTAGATAACAGTAAAAGCTCCTTAACCTCCAACCCTCTAATACTTCCTGGTGGACTAGAAGAACCATTTAATAACATTAACTTCACAGCTGAATTGAGTGGGCTGAAATCCAGACAGGATGAATTCCCAATCCCAGTATGGTATTTTACACTTCAGAACACTGAGAGGAAGCAAGATATAAGACCCAGATTTTAAGGCTAGACTGGATGTACCAGGTTGGAAAACACCTCACATCTTGGTGAGGACAGGGGGAATGCAGAGTTCAACAGCCCTTGTAGGAGAGAAGGAGCAGCTGTCCTGACCCCAAAAGTTCTGCAATTTTCTTGAATAATTAGTATTCTTCCACAGAAGAACAGAGAATTAGGTTCATGCTCCTACTCCAGGTCATGAAGAGGTGGGATTTGAACCTGAGTGGATACCAGTAGGGAAGAGCAACCTCGCCATTTTCTCCTTGTTTACCTTTCTGAGGAAGGACTGATGCAGTTTTCAGCTGGATGTTCAGTGTAACCTCAGGTCCTGAGGAAAAGAAAGCATGGCCATAGCTGTGGCCAACACCACAGCGTTTCCTGTATGTCATCTTAGGTGGCCTGTGCTCACCAGGCCTGGTCTCCAAGGATCCTGTCTTAGGGACATAGCTCTTGGTGTGCTCCAGGCAGCCCGTTTCAGTGCCATGTCCCTACTCTGGATTCAGCTCCACACCCTCAGTCTGGACACATAGTACCTACTCTCAGAGGAGACTGATTTTTTGGAGGAGCTGCCATTCGAAATAACTTGCAAATTCCAACTTGAAATCTTTCCATTGTTACTACAGCAGAACAGCATGAATACTGATCATACATCCTCCACGAACCACAGCTACCTTTTGCACACCTTTAAACTTGCTGAACCTGTTCTTCCCCACTGAAAAGACACATTTCAGTTAACTAAAGAAAATAATTTCCTATCATAATATTGCCATGAACTTTAAAACACCATGGTATTTCTGAGAGCTGGGCTTGACATATGTGTATCTGCTTTGGTGTCCGTGGCATCGCAGTAGGCAACACTTCTGACCCATTCTTTTTACTGCAAGCAGAAGCAACAATTTTCATGGATTTTTCTTGGCTTCTGAGTAAGAAGGCCAATGATGTTGTCTGTATTTAGAAATGTAATTGAAGTCACAGAAACCCAGAAGAGGAAAAACACATCAAGTAAAAATAACTGCTTGCAAGAGAAGGGAACATACTGGACAAATTGCACGGAAATAGTAAATTGGGCAGAAATTCCACTGGAAATAGGACAAAGCTCTTTATAAATAGGACTCTAGCTTTTAACCAAGCTCTTTCCAATAAACCCAAGCCCTTGAAAGTGTAGCAATGCTACTAATTCTAGCCATTTTTCATTATTCTGCCATTTAGAGAACACAAAGGACTGCTGTTTGCTTGTGGCTGCTAGGATAGGTTTATTAATTTTCAGTGTCTATGCATTTTTTATCATATCTATAATAATGATGTTTGAGCCTCACAAAAACTTAACAGGCTTTCAGAGTAGGCACATCATTCAAGCTAGAAAGAGTAAAAATTAGCATTTTTACTAACAATTCCATTTTTTTTTTCTTTTTTACAAAAAATATATATTTTAGGCTGGATATGCTGGTGCAATGTTTCACAGGAAGATGTAGTACAAGTACCTCAGTTTCTAGATGCTGTTGGCAGATTACATCTCCCAGCTCACACTGTTAATGGGAACAGGGTGAGGGGGCAGGGTGTATGGTGGGAATTTCCCCATAAGGCGTCACAGTTCACGTAGCCTTCTCAAGATAGTCTCACACACACTGAGAAGTAAAACATGGGGCAACAAAACTAGAATAACTGTGAAGCAGAATTTTTATGGCTGAAAAGTGCTTTTTGTTCATTTTCTTTGAAGCATCATCTCTTTCTTTAGTTTTAAATTCATGTGCTTTCCCCCATCCTTGAAAATCAAAGTGTGCCACCAGAATTAAGAATTCAGAAAATATTCTATGTGTCTTACCTGGAGTAGCCACAGGAGTGCCAAAGCAAGTTTTCACACGTTATCTTCACTTTCTCTATTTCTAGAAGTCCTCAATCACCTTACAAAGTACTTTTTCTAAAGGCTATGATTTTCTAAATTACACTTGTAGAGCCTACAAGGTATTGAAAAATCCCTCACTACAAAGTGTTCCCGCATGTTTTATTTGTTGACATCTTCCCCGAAGAAACAGTGGGTGTCTTTTTTCTTTTTACTTCAACACTGATAGCTTGTCTATTGAAGTCAGATTGGTGATTACAGCTCATTTCACACACACTGTGAAAAAGCTGTCAGCTGGCTGCTGCCGATCGTGGTTGGGTTTCAAGTAGTAAACTACTGTACAACGCAGTAACTCAGTGCATTGTAATTAAACCCCAGAACCATTCAGTCTTTCTCTGTTCCTTGTAGTTTTAGATGAACAGGGAGCTTGCTTACTGCAAAACCATCTGGAGAAGTCCTTTGTTTTTCATTCAGAGCAAAGCTGAGAGCGAGTCAAACAGTCTTGTAAAATTTTTAAGAGCTCAGAGGGATGGACAGCACTTCATTCTGTACACTTCTGGGGTGCTAGCTCTGGAAGCCCCAGGGCAGACATGCAAGGCAGAGCAAGCACAAGCAAGGATCTTGCCCCCAGGCAGGTGCTGGGGCACGAGCATCCCTGTGACAACAGGCTGATGTGGATCTGGGGCAGAAGGAGAAACAACAAATGAGGGAGTCAACAAAATTTGAGCTCTACAGTGGGCCCACAAGCCTGACCTTAGCACTGAGGGGCCACACTCCACAAATTTAGGGACAGCTCACAGGGAAGAGCCTCCTCCTCACATCTGTTTCTATGCAGCGATCCCATGACAATAAAACCCAAACTCCTGCAAATGTTGTAGCTCCTCTTGTTGAAACAGGCTGTGGTGCCTGACAAAGCAGGGGGGAGCCTCCACCAGGCATCAGGAGGAGCTTTCAATTAAAATGGCAGTAGTTCTCAGTTTTATATTCCTAATTAATGTAATGTTTCTGAATGGTGTCAAGCAAACATCAAAGCTCTGGGCTTACTGTGACAGCAGACACCACAAAGAGAAATTGTTTCCATTGTCATTAGCCATGGCTATCTAGCCTTCTCAGGATGGCTTGTTAAATATAAAGCTTCAAACACAAACCTGAGCCAATGCAAACAAAACATGAAATGTTAATTGCCTTCGGGAATTTTCCTGATCTTTCATTTCTTTAGACAAACAAAAGAGATATTCTGGGGTTTTCACTTTGTGGGACTTCTCTTTTTTTTAAAGCTTGTGCTAAAATCTGATCTTATTCTTTGCAACTTGTCATCCCATGATTTTCACAAAGATGACCCAGCAACTAACATCATTGGGAGCCACCCCTCAAAAATTTTCTGCTCTGTGCAAGGATCATCCCAGAGCTCCCTGTGCATCCACACGAGACATTGTGTAGATGCAGACTTTTGCCTTTTTCTTATTGATGTGCAGTAATACAAGGTGTATTTTTGCTTAAACCGTTCTGAAGTTGGTATAGTTACAGAACATAACTACTGCATTCTACTTTAACAGAATAAGCAGCAGAGAGAAAAAAATAATTAAGGAATTTGATGAATCATGAAACTAAGTAATTCTTTTGCTTGATTTTCCCCTGATACAGGCATTGTTTTGTCTCAATTGGTTTGAGTTGGAATAGATTCTTAAAAAAATAAGTGAAAAGGAGCTTTGAAAGTAACATAATACCTCTGCATTTTTTTAAGAGTAAATCTTGCACAGAGGGTTTTACTGATTTTAGAGGGAAACATCCCTCCCTCTCTCCCTGTTTCTCAGAAAGACTAAGATCCTCTTTATCTTCAAGGAAAAAATTAAGGCAGTCCATTTTGGAGGCCTCCCACACCAAGTTCCATAATCTTACTCACAGAGCGGTACATCATAATGAATTATTCATCAAATATATTTGTTCAGATGATGTCATACATGTCTTCCTAAAGGGCCACGTTATTTAATAAAGAGTTTTTATTTTCTGTTGGGAGGCTGCATGAGGATGTAGAGAAGTTTTAGTGGGCTTCTGAGCCTTGTAAAAAAGTACGGCTTTATTCAGACAATCCTTCTGATCCATCTGGGGGGCCTCTGTCTATGTTACTTGGTAGAAATATTGGCTAGCTTACCAAACCTGAAACAAGTATTCTGCAATAAACACAATATAATACATGCATATTATCCATTACCATAATAATTACTCTACAAAACACATGCATGCATGCACTGTGCAGTTATGTTCCATAAATCCGTATACATATGACACTAACCCCACACAGAATATCTGTTTTTGCTGCATACAAAACAGACATTTGAATGTGTGAAGGAAATAAGAAACATGTTTCCCAGTTAATTTAGAGGCTGTATTTTGTGGGGATCTCCATATGTCTTCTTAATTCATCTCATGTTTCTATGATCATTTGCATTTCTTCTCTCCTCTTTTTTGTCTCAGAACTGGTACAAGTTAGACTGTTTGTAAAGCCAGAGTCTAGACTGATCTGCTGTCTCTCCACATAGCCTTAATAAAATTTTCTAGGTTTTTTGCTTCCCAGCTATTGGTTCGTGATTACTCACCTCTTTTGAAGAGAAAGACATGTGGAAAAAGACAATGAAATAGGAAAGTGGTTTAGCCCCCGTACAAAGATTCATGCTCTATATGTAGCAATAATTGACAATATTTAAGTAAGGGGCCAGCACAAAAAAAAAAAAAAAAAATTAAACGAACTGTCCTCTAGCCTAACTGCTGAAGGGCTTAGTTCAGAAGGCATATGGCCTTTTGGTACCTACACAGCTGTCACACGTCATGTATAGTAAAAGTATCTATACCCTGACCTTCACCTAATGTCATGTTAATGACATTTAACCTAATGAACGTGTTAACTCAGCTTTGGTCATGTGTCAAGTTTGTACTCCAGTTCTCTAAGATATCAGGCCTAATTCCCTGTGCTTTAAGTCACAGGTTTTTAGTTAAAAGTCAACATCTAAAGAAGAAAAATATGGCAACTATCCTATGGGAAACATTTTGCCTTCCAGGTAATTCGGAGACTAAGATAATATTTTAAATGAAAAAGCTTTCTTTAACTAGCAAATCAAATGAGGTTTCAGAAATCTTATGCAAGGTAAGCCTGCCTGCAATTGTCATTAATCAGCACTGGTATGGGGTATTGGTGGACACAAATTAACTGAATTTTTCTCATTGCTTCTGCCTTTTCATTATGAGCAAATATGGAAATAACCAATACTGCATTTGCCAATGACGTCTATGTTTTTCTGTGGTCATTAGCACACGGGATGATGTCTACTAAGAATTCCTTTTATGTGGGAAGCTATAAACTGCTCTCCAAGGAAAAAGCACCCTTTCTGTCCTGACTTAGGGTAGCAGCAAAGAAAATGTCTGGTGCCCAGAAGAAGCAGGCTTTCAAAGACAGCAATAGTGAGCAGCTAAAGAAGCACTCAGCACCTAAATGCAGGAGTTCCTTCTTCCAAGATGTCCACACTGTTGTCACTGCAGTAGATTCATCTAATTTTTTTTCAACCCTTTTCACAATACTTTCACGATGTACAATCAATAACATTTCCATTGCCATTATTGCTTTCCTTCACAGCAAACAGAAATCTGATGAGCTGGTAAGTAAACTCAAACATCTGTTATAGTTTCTTTCCTTGGGGAGACCTCGTTTCTTCACCCTTGAGTCACAGTGCACAGTGCAGCTCCACTTTGGACTGTGACAGTGTGCTTTTCTTTTCCTGGTTACCCTTCAAAATGGTTGCAATAATGTGTGCAAACTATACCGCTGCTTCTTTGGAAATACAACCTCCTCATCATCTGAAAAATAACTGGTTAAAGCTTGCCCAAAATACAGCGTGACAGGATCAACTGCTGTTTGGTATGTTCAGAGAAGCAGTTCTATGGCTCAGCACTAGGAAAGAGGTAAGTCTAAGGGTATTTCTTCAGTGTCAGGTCCTTACTTACAGTAGGTTTACTGTCAAATATTACTTTTTGAAGTTTCAGAGTCAGAAGAGATCCATACAAGTAGCAATAACAAAACAAAGAAGTGGGGCAACCCAGAGAATCTAACTTTAAATAAATAAATAAAGACAAATAATGTGTGCACCACATCTTTCCTCAGTTCCTCTGTGTTGCCTCTGGCTCATGCCTCTGACACAGGCCCATCCACAGAAGAATCTAACTATTGGTTAATGTCTCGTTTCTGAAAACAGGATATATTGCAGATAGGTCTTCCTCCTGCCAGACCTGGTGCTAGCACAGGGCCCACAATGAAGAAAGCGCACTTGACTGAGCTGATCAACCTGAAATCTTCTTCTAAAGCAATGATTTAAATAAGAACATGAAACAACATGATGGGATTCTGTTCCTGAAGCAAGACTTTCCATGCAGAAAGTGGGAAGGTGCCTGCCTAACCTATTGCTGTTGCAGTTTTAAGATTACAATCTTGTGGTCTCCTTGGGATGTCATAATATGCTTTGAACTTTGAGTCAAACTATTTCTATATTCATTTGCTTACTTCCACAAGGACAGACACCAATAAGACAATACACTACAAATCATTTTGTTTTAAGTTACTGAAGAGGTGGAAGAAAAGGGGGAGAAGAAAGAGGGAGGGGAAAGGGAGAGAATATTTGGTCTGTTCTTAATTAAAACCAGCCGATGACATACAATGATTTGTCTGAAGCACTTCTGAGCTGTACCCATTTCTGTTTACACTTGACAGCTGTACATTCTTTCCTGCCTGTATTGTTTGAACTATGGCCAATGGTACAATCATTAAATCTTTGATAGTGTTTTTTAAATACAAAATTGACCCTTTTCTTTGAGACAAAAAGAGAGGTAAGGAAGGATAGCTATGTTACATTAGAGAGATTTGGATTTACTGGGCTGTACACCCTGTATTGCAAAACAGTGCCTCTGGTCATTTTTGGACTGGCTGTTAGGAGTTTTTTTCATGTTCCTCACATCTGCTTACAAAAAGAAATCATCATCCTGTGACCCTTTCCTCCCAAAAGATGCCTGGTTTGGGTAGAGAATAAACCAGAGTGTCCATAATTACTGAGTGTAATTCTGCATTGTGAGTGGGATGCAGAGGATCTCACTGGACTACAAACAGGTTTTTGCTATGAAGGGAAAGATTCAGGAAAAAAAATCATAGATAAAGAAACAGAAATGTTAAATATGTCTGAAATCAGCTATTGGTCTATCATGAATTGAGAAGCTGGAAAGCAAGTCTTTGTCAAAGCCAAACATGTCCTAGACACTCCATAAGTTCTCTCTCTGAATCCAGTCTGCAGCCTCCAAAATTGAAGGCTCATTAAAAATAGAAATGCTTGCCTAAAAAGGAGAGAAAAAGAACATTAGCATATGCCTTATCCCTTCAGTTTGAACTAAACCACAGAACTGATTCGATCCAGGTATCACCAGCTGCCACCTGAGCTTGCCTGAAGGGTGTTTTGTTGCCAGCTTTGGCAGAGGCAGACAGTCAGACGATGCTGTATCACTAACCAGGGTTGTGCTGCTCTCCTGCTCCTTGTTGGGCTGAGACACCAGAGATGCATTTTGTTGTATAGACTGAGCTTAGTCTAAGATCACACAGAGAGTAAACAGGAAGGATATATTTAGCTTCTGCAGCTTAGTAAGAGTGGGAAATCTTTACTTTACTTTAAAGTCTTGTAGTCATCTTTAAAAACTTCCACAGCCCTTGTGATTACCTCAGAGCTCTGTGGAGCTGGATGGGCTGGAGGGGATGTCTAAGTCCTGCTGACGCTGCAGCAGAACCTATTGCTCTCCTGCTTGTCCTATCTCATGTGGGGATTGCCCAGGGTTACCACATTTGGTTTATTTGTTAATTTAAATATGTTATGAAAAAAACCCCTAAATTCTTAGATTTCATTATCGAGGTTATGGCAGCACTTAACTGGCCTTGGCTGAGGTTAAAGATGAAAGGAGATATGGTCCCTGCTTGGAACGTCTGAGTGTGCTCCTCCTCCACCCTTTAACGTCTAGATTTTCTGAAAGGAGAGACTGCCAAAGATATGTAAAATCACATTGCACAGCACTGAATGCATTCAAGCAATGTCATAGCAATGCTGGGAAGGCACCGAGTCAGAGCATAACAGACTCCCTGTTCCACACACCGTCATATGAGATTTTCAAAAGTGCTTAGCACTGGTCTAATTGAAGTCAACTGGAGTTTTTCCTTAGTTTACTTTCAGTACTAGACCAAGATCAAAATTGCCAAAAATTTCACTCACACTCTAAACTATTAACTTTTTCAGTTACTCAATCAACCTGAGATCTCTGTGAGAACAAATTGGATTTCAACTGCTGGCATCTTGCCCTAGAATCAAAAGTAAAAGTTTGCCAATTTCAGTGGATCTTTCATTTTCCTCTCGTTTTCCTCAAAGCCTCAAAAAAGCTGGAGGGAAGTTACCTTTTCTGAGAAGTCACAGGCACAGGATGAACTAACTGAGAGAAGAAATGGTCCAAAAAGACACAAAAGCAAAAGCTTCATCAGGCACAACTGGGGACCATCAGTCAGCATTTCTTAAGCTGTTTGGAGGTGTTAAATCCAAGTTGTGGTATGCCAGTGTGCCACCCAATGCGGGCCCACACAAAGAACCCGGCCTCCTCCCGATGACCCCCAGGTACATATCCTTACCACTGTGTTTCCCAGGGTTGAGACATCCCTACAAGCAGGAAAGGAGAAACCTTCAGTGTGTACTTAGAAGCATGCAGGCTTTCCTGACAATTAGATGCTTTCTGTATGTCTAACCCTGGGCATGTCCCTGGGAAGACTCATACTCACTTCCACGCAGCAGATTCAGCCTCATGTTCACAGATCTCTGAAGGGGGTGATCTCTGAAGATGATCTTCAGGGGAAAACTAGAGATGAAACATCTGGCAGACTCCACGTTTGCTGTAATAGTGATTATTTACATGCTGTGGTAGAACTGGGATCTTTTCAAACCTGGATGGATCATTGAGCCATCATATATTTCTGTATTACGCCTGCCAGAATCATAGTGATTCATTTGTAAACTGTCTTCCCCCCAAGAGATTTAGACTTATTTCTTTCTCCTTTTCACCATTCTTCCAGCACTCCTAACCTTGCTGTTTTGGGATCACCACCTTCCACTTGACCAAATTTGTCCCTAAACACCACCTACCAGTGCTCTGATTGAGGGGCAATCTCTGCTCGAAATTTAAGGCAAACTGTACACACATTAACAAGACAGTCCCATACAAAGCTCTCTTATTGCCCCATCTCAACAACTGTCTCTCCATTCCACCGTCTGCTTCTTTTTGGTCTTTGCTTGCTGTCACTTTGCAATTCAGATGCACTACTCTCTGACTCAGCAGCCACACTCTTACAGCCCCTTGCTGGGGGTCTGGGAGGAGAGGAGCATTTGTTGCAGAGTCTAGCCCTGTGCTTTGAATCACTTCATTTTCTTGTGGGGACCTGATTAATTGTGTTCATTAGAGGTTCTAAACATGTTTGTCCTCTAACTACATTGTGATCATCCTTGACTGGTACAGTAACTCCAGGGACTGTCACCACAGGACTATATGAATACAAGTATATCACTATCATTGAGAAGGATAAAGGGGAAAAAATGTTTCTCACAGCACAGCCTTGAGAGGACTAGACTCTGTAAGTGTGCCTGCTGGCAGAAACAATACTTGACTTTCTGGTTTCTCAGCTGTCTACCATGTCCCTTTTAGTTTGACTTCAGTTTCACCAACCTCTCTTTATCAGGAGGAATACAAGGATATTTTAGAACTGAATCACAACAGAGCTGTTGTGTCTGGTTTCAGTGATGAGGATACTTCTTTTAACTGCACACCAGTAAAACCCCCTGAATTAGGATCATCATCTATCTGTGCCAGCTTACTGAGAGATGAAGCCGTTCAAGGTACTTCTTAGCTTAACATTAATTTAGAACTGCTCAGAATCTGGCAATGTCATAAGACACAAAATCAAGGTCAGCAAACAACTCACTTCCATACTGTCAACAGGCAGCATGTGCCACCCCAGCTGGTATCCTCAACCATTTAAGGGAGTGTGGATTTATACCACAGTTATGCCCTGAGCAGGTGGACCTGATGAGCAACCAGATGAGTCAATCTATGGGGGGCTCAAGGGGATTCCCTACATAGCTCTGAATCATCAATCACCAATTCTGTAAAATAATTTCCACAGCAAACAGTTGAGAACAAACAGTTAAAGCAGCAACGTGAGGGTTTGGATTCAGCAGTAATCTCTTGGGGCACAGCTGAGTCACATTCTGGACTTAGAGGGAAAAAGTGGACGTCACAGCTGGATGCATGCAGCTAGGAAAGAAATCAAAGACATGATCAGTTCCCAGCTCATGATATTTATTTGTAGTTCATTATTGTATTTATATTCTTCCCTGTAAAGAGCGTACAACAATCAGCAAAGTTGGCCTTTGGGGGAAGTGCTTATCAGCACCTCTAATGGAATACAAATGTAGAAGGCCCTCATTAGTAGGCTGGGAAATGAGGGCTGGTGAGAAGCCCCTGCAGAAGGCAAACTGCACAGCTAATACAGCATCACTTCCCTGGGCAGTTATAGCGTGGTGGCAGCAGAAGCTGAACTCTTATTTCTGCTCAGGCTGAGCAAAGGGTGGTTTTATATACATATTTATATGTATGTATATATCATAAACGTATGTTTTAAAATATCTCAGCTGGGGCAGTTTCCTGTAGTTTACGAGCAAGGAGGGTAAAGACAGGAGAAGCAACACGTGAAAGAACAGATAATGACATATGGTGTTCTCCACCAGGGAAGACAGCCTAGGGGAGGAGCGCACCAGGAGGACTCATGCTGGCCAGTTTCAGGTGCCTCACTTACACACATCAGCCTCACAGGCATTGCTCAGGATGGGTTTCAAATCCATTATGTGTGCAGGGGTGGCAGGAACAGGTTTTAGTAAAGTGGGAGCTCTCAGCATACAGAGGTGTTGCCTAGGACTGAGCCTACCATCATTAATTGACCATGTGTCTATACAGTAAACACAGGCTTCACTAACATATGGATCATGGGGATCAAAGACTGGATGGGTACATCCAACCTAAACAGGTTAACAGAGAGGATTTGCCCTTTTTTTCCTGTAGCCTGACAATACTTGTAAAGACCACCACATCAATAAACTCACACTAGGCTGAACTGAATTACACAATTCAAAACAGAGATGTGTCTTATTGTGTTTAACTATTATTAAATCAGCTCCTTCAACTTCTTTAGGGCTATGCCAGTTTACACCAGCCAAGGATGTGGTGTTAGCTCTCTAGGAAGTTGCTGACTCCTAAGTGCAAACACATTGCCTGCTAAGAGTTCACAAGCTGAGGCAAGAACTCGCAAGGGATTCCTATGATCTCCTGCTGCTGTTCAGCCTGAAGAACCAAGATATTAAACATGTAATATGAAGAAATAAAAAATGTGCATATTTTTAGCTGAGCTAGATTTCCATGTCCTTTGCTTTTAGGAATATTATATCAACACCTGTTAGTTTTGTTCTAGTCATCATTTCCATCAGAAACTTATTGTTTCAGGGGTTTTGTAACTCATAAAACTTTTATAAGTCAGACAAAATGTGCTTTAGGAAAAAGCCGATCTTTCAGGTCTCAGCATTGGAACGTATTTTTATATGCAACAAGTGTAAAAGAGAATAATGGCTGTAATGGCTTTTATTATATTTAGAAGGAGGAAGAACTGCAAATATAATCAGAAATAAAATCATTTAACTATTAATTTTACACAAAGAGTCTGGGCAACCTTCACAAAATATCTGTCAATAGACAGCGAATGAAAAGCAACGCAGGCAGTGGGGAAATTCTCATCCTTCACTTCCAAAAAGTACTTAAGCACTTACTTAACTCCATCCTTACTGCAAAAGACATTTGAGTATGTGTGTAAACCCCGCTTGCAAAAGGATTACTTTCCTCAGTGTCTGCTGTGAACCCAGGAGTCATCCCACTCAACTCATCCCTAATGCTCTTGAAATTACTCATGGGCATAAATATTTGTGAGAATGGGGGCTCAGTGAGGAGCTGTGTGTATATGAGGAATCATGGTCAAACTACGCTGTTCTAGAGAAAAATGCTCCCAGACTCGCTGTCTCCACTGGAGAGCTGTTACCAACATGGCACAGAGTGGCTGCTGCTGCCTCGATGGCAGAAGCCAAGTGCATGCCCCCTGGCAGCAGGCCGCATCTCTGAGGGGTCGGGTGCATCTTCTCAGAATGCATCTCCAGATGAACCCTGGGAAGAAGAACGCACTGCCATGGCTGACAACTGCTTGCAAAGGAATAAAAGCTTCATTAAAGCCACTCCATCTCTGCCAACAAGTAAGTGGATAGAGATACTCTGTGGCTGTTTGCAGCGCATGAGCCTAACCAAGAAAACTGCAAAAGTCCTCTACAAACTGCCATCTCAGGGGTTCACAGGAGTGAACAAATGTCACCTCAACTCAAAGAATCCATGAACTAAAAAGGATTTCCAGTAAAACTCATCATGTTTAGACATCAGCCAGAGGTTGGCTTGCCTTCCAGAAGTTGGTACCCTCTTGATGCCTGCCTGCTGCCGAGACATCTTCTGGTGACACATCAACAGTATCTGCCATGGAAATGAAAAGAAGCCTTCACATTTTCACTGAAGCACAATGACATATGACACTCTTCAAAAGCCTCTGAGCTGAAACAGTTTCAGCCTACATTTGAACACCATGGGCAAAGCCACCTTAAATCTGGCAAGTTTGGGTGTCACTTTCATTAAAAAATGTTTCTCACTCTGTGTGTGATTTTGTCACACAAACACACACCTTGGGACACAGCCAATGTTGACAAAGCCTATGTAAAAAGGTGAATCTAGCACAGACTTGTTAGTCAAAGAGAAGTGGGACGCTGGACACCATGAATTTGAGAGCATCCATAGTGTTTCTGAAATACTTTGTTCAGTTCTTGCTTGAAGTCTCATAGATCCATCCCTGAGTTTTAATTTTCTCAGCATTTTGAAGACTTTGTGACTGTGTGTTCACAGTGCTACCTAACAGTTGGCATGACTTCATGCAGATATTTCCATACCTGGGAGACTTCATATAGATCTTTTTGCAAGTGGGTTATGATGAATATACTGGGTGGCAAAAAAAACAAACAAGAAAAGAAATCTGTAGGGATGGCCACAGCTCCATCCAGCTTATTTTTCCAGTATAATGGTGGGAGTCGTAACTTCTAGTCCCTTTAAGATTCCATTGTCCTTTCAATTCTCTACCATACCTGCCTGCTCCATGAATCCTAATGAGGAAAATGTAAAATCCCAACACTGAAGATTAACTTAAAGCTTTTGGCATTTCTTAACGTTGAGGAAAAAATCATCTTTCCTGTTCCTAATACAGCCCATGTGTAAAGTTACAGGCTGTGAACGCTGGTTTTTAGCAGGAACTATTAACAACCCTTTTTGATCACAGGAAGCAGAGGAAAGCCTCTTCACCTAAGAAAACAACAACAACGTTTATGGGTGCTGCTCTTCTCCCTGTTGGGAGCTGCCAATCACCCCTCCTGTCCCCTGCGCTGATTTCTGGGGGGCTGTGGTGGTGGGCTGGGGATCTCTCCAGCTTCCTTCCGTTGGAGGGCTCTGGCTGCCGCTGCTGTTTCTGGGCAAACGG
>NW_008615737.1:0-40518 GCF_000691845.1 Merops nubicus | reverse complement strand
GGGCTCCGCCCCCCGGCCGGCTCCCCAGCCTCCGATTCCTGGTAAGAACAGCTTCCTGATGCCTTTCAGCTTCAGCATTCTGTTTTATTTTATTTTATTTTATTTTATTTTTAAAATTTTTCTTATTTGAAAAAAAAAAAAACAGGAGCTGTTTGATTTCTAAGAAACATAGGTGCAAAAGTTTGCTGTGTGGAGAGGAGAACAGCCTAACCCATTCACCTTATCTCTCTCTGTCTGTTCCTCCAGTGCAATAAGTGGTACTTACTTCTCCCTGATATGGGAGCCAGCAGTTCATCCTCCTGACATTCAGACCTATACTTTTAGAAAACAGTATTCAGGGCTACTAGTTGAGAAGCAGAGAGCATGTTAACTGGTTGAACTGGCAGGAACAACATCAAGGGGGAATTTCTCTTCCTGTACTCTCTCATGATTTAAATTCCACACTGGCAAAACTTTACTTCTGAAGCTGCAATTTCAAACTGCAAGTATTCAGCAACTGAGGAACCAGTGTGTATACATATGTGTGTGTGCATGCGTGCACCATATGTATTCATGTTTATGCAGTTTTCCATTCAAAGCAGTCAGCGGAAATGAAAACCTGGTTTTGCAAGACTTCCACTGCAAAATTAAACATTCAGTTTTTCCTTAAGGGAGTTTGCTGTTTTATGCACTGGGAAATAACTCCTAATTTTTTTTTTTTTTTTTTTTTTTCTTTTTAAGTCTAAAATATCTTGCCTTGAAAAAGAGCTTAGCTATGATGGGAAACACAACTATTCATTTGGGATAGGAGGGGGGAGCAGCAAGGTGTAAGAGAATAAAAAAAAAATCAAAGAGAAAAAGCAAACAGAAGTGTGGGATTTTCAGTTCCTGTGTGTGTCCATCTATTTTTATCCTAGAAGGAAGCTTCTTAACATAGCTGTGTTTTCTTTCACACTGCTCTCCTCCCTTTGCGGGACTTCCAGAATTCATCTCAGCACCTGGTTTTTCCCTGAGCTTGATGTGTTTTGCCTACAAGGCAGGACAAATTTGGCAGCTGTTGCATTGGAAGCAGAAGGGGAGCAGAACAGCAGCAAAGCCGGATACTTTCTATGTCCAGGGGCACCAGAGGGATGTAATTTATTTCTTTTTCTTAGGATTTTGCTGGCTAAAGCTGACTGCTGTCTTTTGGCCTTGACTGGGACTGGGACATCTAGACAGTGGAAGAAGGTTTTTTTGTCTTTTCTTTTGGATCATAAGTATCCTTTCTCTTAACATTTCTGTTCCTCATGTTCTTATTTGGAGAAAGCTTTTCTTTTCTTTTTTTTTTTTTTTCCTCAGACTGTGAGACAAAGGAAACTTTTGGCTGGAGTGAAGTGTTCTTAAAGTGGAAAGGAAGCTGAGTCTGAGGCACCAAAACAGAACTTCAAATATTTTTCTGTTTGCAAAGCAGCATACAGCCAGAAAGGAAAGGCTGTATCCCAACCCTGATGAAACCAATGGGAAATGTGCCACTGACTTCCATGGGATGAGAGATCCACATTGAGTAACCCAAATTCATCTGTCTTCCCATCATAATTATGATTATTAATGACGTGCTAATTTGTATTGTTGCAGCAGCTTGCAGTTCTAGTCAATGGGTAGGATACCCTCTGTCCAAGGGGATCAAGAACAAGGACAAGAACACATCAAAGAGATGTTTCTTGTTGCAGAGATCTTGAAATCAAAGTTTATGGCTCACCCTAAAGCCTTATAGAGGAACCGTATGGGGAAGGCGTCCCCACTCTGCGAGGGCTGAGCAGGTACCTGTGCCCTGCTGCACTCCTAGCCAGACACAAGCTTTTTGAAATGGCCACGTCTAAGCCCACCTATGCTGTCTGAGAAGTGGAATAGGTTGCCATCATCCATTCAGGGGCACAGGTAAAGGATCAGGTGTGGACAGTTGAAATCTGCAGTCCAGTAGCAGTACACTCAGTGTCTTGGGAGAAGCTCTCTGAGAATACCTGGTGGCTCCCATTCCCTCCACAGAATTAGCATGTCACGTTACTAGGAGACGCAGTAAATCTGATTCTTACATAGTTCTCCTGCAAGGTGAATCTGAATTTTATAATGATATAGCCCTAGGAAAATCAAGCAGAGCCCAATGTATAAAGCTAAACCAAAGCATAACAAGCTTTCTTGTTATTTAGCAGTGTGTTCAGAAGAGAAAAATTCCTTCACAGAAGAAGTTGGGGAGGTAAAAAAAAATTCAATTATTTGGTGCTGCAACACCAGATGATTCAATATCAAAGGGAATACCATCATTATCTTTGGCATCAGAATCTCTAAATTTAGGCTGAGATGCTGGAAAAATAAAAATTGTTGTAATCAAAATCACAAAAGAAAAAAAGGCCTTTTAAACTTGCTTGAGATGTAACTTGGCTGGAAATGAAACAAAAAAAGTAGAACCCAAAAGAAAGAATTCAAAATGAAAAAGCTTGAAACAAACTTCCTTCAAACATGGGTGGCCGGGGCCAAGTGAGGAGAGATACACGTAAATAGCTTTTCAAAAAATCATACCTTGCCCTTACACATAATTTTCATCAGAGATTTTCTATCAGCCATGGTGGCTCTGAAAAGAAACAAAAAATAGCTGCAACACCACTAGGAATTTAGGGTCCCAAAAGAAAAACAAACAAACAAACAAACAAACAAACACCTACAGACTTTCTACAGACATGAGGCACATGTTCACTTGCTGAGAGAAGGACCAACACCATCAAATGAATTCATGAAAAAAGCAGCAAAATCCAGTCAGTGCCCCCATCTAATACTGAGGGACCAGAAATCACAATGTATCTTTTGTCTCAGTTATTCATTCAATGAAGTTAATAATGATGAACTCTGAGAGAATAACCCTGTTTCTCTTAGAAAAATCAGATTAAGCGTAATGCCCAGTATGAACCCAAAAGTGCTTAGGTAGGTAATGGCTCTATATTTCAAAGGATAAGCAATAATCTCTTTACATGGGCAGTTCCCAGACACTGGGGTGTTGCCTGAATGCAGCTGTTCCCTGCAGCAGCAGCAGCAGCAGTGCTGGGTACCCCAGCAATAGGTAGCATTCAGGCTTCATCTGGGGGCCTGCAACTGTTTAATGACTTTTTTTTTTTTTTTCCAGGGCACTGTCTTAACTGAAGTTCTATTACCTAGTTTTCCCCCAACACCTTCTTCAAGCATTTCTTTCGGCTAGAAATGAGGTGAATTTTTTAAAAGAGGAAATAGGTGAGATCTCTTGGGAGCAGGTTTAGGAGAAAGCCCTCCACTCTAAGACAATTTTAGTGCTACCAGCTGCAGCACCCAATGCAAGCTCTCCCATTCCTGGCACCCAAAGACACTTGTCTTTTCTTGATGAGGTGAGAGTAAGCTGTCTGTGTCATTCCAGAGTATCGCTGGCCTCCCTGATTCGTTGCCTGACACAAAAGCAGGGGAGGATGCTGGAGATAACATTTGGGCTGTGCACTTCCCATGAGCCCAACTCACCATTGTTTTCACCTCCCCCTGCAGCAATCCAGCACCCTTTGCCCATCACCAATCAGTCCCAAATAACAGGAAAGGAAGCTTTCCTCCAGAATCCTCTCCAGTGAAACTAAGCTGCTCAATCACCATTTAGTTTCAAATCTTTCTGTGTGAGTATGCCTCTCTGTGGTCTGGGGTGACAGCAGCACCCACTTCTCCCATTATTCACTTTGAGCTTGCTTTGTGTGGGAAACTCCTTTTCATCCCCACTGACAACCTCCCTAACAGGTGGTAGGTGGGGACAAGGGCAGCTATCAGCCCTAAGAAATGTGGGAGGTGCTGTGTGCTCCCTAGGACAAGGAGTAAAATATCTTCTACAGGACCAGACTATCAGCAACCGTAAGAAGGAAAACTGTGAGATGGGGCCATTAAGGAGGGCTTCTGGGTTCACAGAGTTTGCAGGTAAATCTGGTGTAGCCACCAGTGTCATAAGGAGAACACGTCTACAAGAAACTGAAGCGTGTGAGTCAAGTCACTGAGGGAAAGAATGACTGCAGAAGGGTCTGCAGAAATATCTGTGAGATGTCCTCGTGACACATGGCACATACCTGTGCCTTCCACCACTCCTCTGCTGAGGTTACCTCTGCTACGGGCTTCATCTCAAACCTCCTAGAGACAGTGGAGAAAACAGCAATAACCTCTGAATCCGGGTTGGTATCCATTAGCCCATGTGGTGCACAGAAGCCCATCTTCCCTGAGAAATAGACTGCAATTTTCTTGTCTTTCCCTGCTTCATCCTCTGTAACTCCTTCCTCCCTGATGTATAGAGAATTTGAGTTAATGACATCATCTTGGATGTGTTGACCTCCTGCATTCCTGATATAGTGGGCACTTGGTAACATAAGAGCAGATGTATTGGGTCAGACCTACTAAGGACTGTCTACCTGGTATCCTATCTCCAACATAACCAGGAGCAAATGCTCGGACAGGTCGGATGTGATACCTCCTCCAGGTTCCTGTGCATGGGAACTTTCTGAGCCAACCTAGACTGTCGCTTCAACTAACATGAATCTCACCAGATTTATCTTCTATGAGTCTGTGAAAGCCTTCTTTGACATAATTTCTGAATCAATAATGGCAATGAATGTTTTGGTTTATTTGTTAGGGGGAAAGGTAATTTTTTTTTATTCCTTCCCTTACCCTTGCACTCTGCCTTGAAAGCATGGCTAAAGGTTATAGTAGAAGAGCATCTCTTCAGCTGCTCAGGGCTGCCACACAGCTGCACATCTACCTCATCCACTCCCACAGCTCCCTGCCCGGCTCTTACTTGATGGTTCAGATTTACAAAGCAGCTTTGGGGTTACTTCTTTCAGATCCTATGGTTTACTGCACAGCGCAGCTCAACCAGCGACAGCAACCATAAACCTAACAACAAAGGCTCTGTGACACTGTCACCGGGAGTTTGCACCACCTGCAAGTCTCCCTTCTCTACAATGACACTGCAACTGGCTTCTGGACTCCTATTTCTCAACGGTAAAATCATCAGACCTGATCTGCCAGCAGCCGACTCAAAAGGAAAAAAAAAAACAAAAACAAAGAATGAATGAAAGAAATCCACCATTATATTTTAAAAAATGTGAAAAGACAAAGGAAAATCAGTCCAAAATAGCTGGACAAAGCCTCTCCTTTGACTCAGTGTCTGACTCCTACTTCCAGTGGGACCTTTCCCAGAGACTACTGATGGTCTGCATTGATCTTTCCTCTCACTCCACCCCACTCCTCCCTATCAGCTCATCGGGCTCTTGAATGCAGTCACTGTCATATATTTGGCTTGCTGACATCACGATGTCAGCCAACCCCTTCATTTTCAAATTTGGAACCAAATATAAGGCCATGCATGCTTCACTCACTCCTGGGACAGGAGTGGGATAACTGGCAAGGAGGAAAGAGTAGGAGAAGCTTGCAGGGAAGAAGGAGGTAGGAGTTCAGAGGGTTTTAGAAGGGTCACATTAACTTGTAGGTTTTATTTAATTTTAAATTTCAAAATTTTCTTCCACATTTCTGTACTGAGAATTTCACTGCCTTCACCTTTCCCTCTCTTCTGTATCGTCACTATCCACAACTGCTGGTGCGATGAAGATTTACAGCCATGAAGAACTGAAAAAACTTTTGCCCAGCCAAGGAATCCTGGAAAGCACATCCTACAGTCTCAGAGGAGGACTTCCCCTGAAACGCTTCCCTGTGGACACTGGGACTTGAAGACTGCCCTCGAAGCACAATTCAGTGCCAGTGTTATTAATTCCTTTGGGAGCAGACTGAAACTCTTTGAAAAAATCCATTCTTTAAATCTAAGAGCAGATTTTGTCCAGTTCTGTTGGGTGGGTCCCAAACACGACAAACTAATTAGGAGGTCCAGACCTCCCTGCGTGCTTATGCTCACACTGAAGTGACTATTCCCAGATATCCAACAGGACCAAGAGCAAGTTCTTCTATCAAAGCCATGTAAGGTTTTTGACATACTCTGCAAAGATAGCCAAATGGAAAAAGCAGGCTACCTGTCTAGTCTCAAACACAGACAGTAGCCACATTCTTGTAGGGAGCCCAGAGCATGTTCAAGAAATTTGAGGAGCTTAAATGAAAACCTGTTGCTGTCCCAAAATGGAGCTGTTTGACTTGGAATGGAAAGCTTAGTCATCTGTCCTGCAGGGGTTTGACCAGCTTCTTTGGTCTCTCCATCTGTCTGATTTGCTTCTTAATTTTTTCCATTTCCTTTCCTACCTTCTTTTTCAGGGTCTCAAACAAAAATGTAGGCTTTCCATGATGACACCTCCAGTTACACAATGGCCAGTGTATTTCTTCTCACTTTTGAAAGGGGGCATCAAGGGAAGGGGCTGGGGAGGGGTTGGAAGGGGGAAGCTGGTGCTTGACAGTAATATTCTTATGCCCACATGACATATTGAAATATTTAGGAAGAAAATTACTTTCAAACATCCCACTTTTTGTTCGTTGCATGGCAGAATCAGCATCAATCCTCCCTCCCCCTTTACTAACAACTGCTGTTGCATTCAGTTCCTATAATGAGGAGGTAATTACAGGCTCTCAATGACCTCCTTTATGTTTCATGGGATATCATCTAGTATATAAGTTATATTCATATTTCATCAAGTAATCAGTAAGTGTTAGGAGGCAGAAGTTCTTGGCAAAGCCCTACACCCTACTGGCACTTATGACTGCTGTATATGACTCATGAGATGGAGGTGCATAGGTGACATCATCAGTAAAGGGAAGCACATGATAAACGGAGGGTTCAAGGATTTAAATTTCAGCTAATAAAATACCCAGACAAAGGGGATTAACCGTGTTTGCAGGAAGAGAGTGATTCTGTCAGAAGCAGGATAGCCCAAAAAGAATAAACTATATCCTTTTTCTTCCTTCAGCCACCAGTTTATTGTTGTGCTCAAAAAAAATATGAGAAACAAAAAAAAAAAAAAAAAAAAAAAAAAAAAAAAAAAAAAAAAAGAAAAAGAGAACCATCTGTCTTTCAAATGGATGTAGCCATTACCTCAGTTAGTGCATTACAGAAGAATTTTAAAATCAGACAAATTTTCTGTTTTATATCCCAAGCTTGTATTTCCTTTCCTTAAAGACATGATGAGATGCAGAGCTAGACAAAACAAAAGTTGTTTTAGTAGCTTAACCAGTGGATCAGCATGCACAAGTCCGCTCCACTCATGGACTGAGCTGCTACTCTTTGCATTATCATGGGCAGCCATAAATTACAGCTCTGCTTTAGCTGCTTACTAGCCAGATCCGAGTGTTTGAGGCTCTAGGTAGGAATGACAACATCTGCACCCAGCTGACGAGGGGAAGACTGGAAGCAGAGCCCTTGAATCTCTAAGTCCACAGATAGGAGGATACATTAGTGACCTTTCCCGGCCAGCCTCTCTCTTGGGGAGTAGAACAAGGTGTCATGGGCTTCCCCAGGAGCAGCAGGCACTTTTTGCTCCCAGAGACCATGGGAAAAAAAAAATGACACCAGGTGGACGCAAAGGCAGTTCTTCATCTGGGAGCATGGTCAGCAAAAGGTCTTTGGAAAATGTGGTAGAACTCAAACCAGTCTTTCCAACCACTTTCTCAAATGCAGTGACTGGTCGCTTGATGCTGCTGCATAGGATCACAAGAGGGAACAGTCACAAATATGCTTTATTTGTGCTGGTTCTGTACCACAGCTGACAAGCCATGGTCTGAAGCCTCCACAGACACAACAGTAACCTCTCACTAAAGCTATTTGGAGCTGACTCACAGATCTGGGTACACAAGGCTCAACCCAGATCTCACTGACGGTGAGCAGCAGCACACGTGCCACCTGCATGCCCAGGGGACATGTCAGCTTGACTCATCCCTGCACTGTCACTGGGCAGGTTTCACAGCCCCCCAGCTACGCTGTGCTGGCTGCCCCAGAGCTTCATTAACACATTGCAGGGGTGAGCAAAGGTGACAAACGGTTCCTAAAACTGAAAACTGTTTTTGCTAATGCTATCCTGCCCAAAACTCTCAGCCCGCTTCCCCACATTAAGGAAGGGCATTATAGCAGATACAACGCCTGTAATGACTTGTTGCCATAGGCAATAGAAAATGACCATACTCAATCTAGGAAGACTTGGGGTGCTCCCAAGCCCAGGTACCACAGGTGAACATTGGCTTACGGACTTAGGCTCCTCACTGTCTGAGACAAGCGGCTTTGCCACCTTTTCACTCTAAAGCTTTCTTAGCTTCAGCATAAAAATCTCACATGAAAGGATGTGCGCCTTTTCTTTCTCCACAGTGTAAGCCACAGCTTGTGGAAGCCAAAAGCTTCAAACCTGATATGGAACCAGATTGCTATAGCTCTTGTCAGCTGAGGTTTAGAAAAAACAAATGCACAGAACCCCAAACCTCCAAAAAAGCCCATACACACTTTACAGAGCAAGGGTTGAACTGCACTGTTCTCACAACGGGAGCAGAGAGAACTGCTTATTCCACTGCAGGTTTCACAGTTACTGCCAGGATTTAAAGAAAGATATGTTGAGCAGACTCTAAAACATTGTTTTCTCCATGATTTTATGGCTGGCACATGGATTTCTTAGCCTACCACCTTCCCAGGTAGAGCTTGTCTCAGATAAACCTAACCTTCCTCCTTTGGGGTCCCACGTAAGGGTTACAGTACGTCCTGCAAAGTATTGTATAGCATTCTCCTGTTTTGTACTGAATTGGTATACAGGCTTTGGTCATTGGCCTAAGCCATCCTACATCTTCAAAGGCCTTCATTTAACTTTTCCTCTTTTGCATTTATGTCTCACAGCATTGCAGATTTGGAGTGGCTTTGTCATACGCCAACATGCCATTAAGTCTTGCGTGCTACTCGTCACTGGATGAGCTTTTAGGTTTCTGTTTATCGCTGAGAAGCTGCTCTTACCCAAACATCAGTACGTTGCTTTGTAAGTTAATGAACTCATTCCCTGGTCTCATTGTGGAAAAGAAACACACAAACCACTCTTATTTGTGATTTTTTTTCTATGTCAAAGCAAGTATTTGTAACAAAAAATTGGAACTGATCATCCTACCCTTCTCTGTACCTTTAGTTTCTTCTGCAGACTGCAGGATGTTTTTTGTGTTACTGAGGTACCTCACTGGCCTCCCATACCTGCTCACATCTTACAAGAACTGAAACCAAAGGCTGTTTCCTGACACCAGAGCAACTGAGCCTGAAGAAAAGAAACTATCAGATGTTTCTGTCTAACAGCTGCATGTCAAAAATAGTAGACTAGCCAACAGCTTCACTGCACTACAAGCATAGGAAGCATACTGCCTCTAAGAAACATGTTTCTCATTTATTGGAAGTGGGCAAGTGAGTCCTTTTTCTGTAATAATTTATGAGTGGGAACCAAAACCTTTCAATATAGAGATCTATCTGCATTTGACACACTAGATGTCTTCTCGCTATTCAGCCACTGTGGCAACAGATACAGTTTGATCATTGGGCTTTTCTTTCCCAGCTGAATGAGTATTTGCCATAAGAGGATAAAAGATGCATGCATAAGCACATCCTAAGGTCTGCATAAATAAGGTTATGCTTAACCACATCCAACTTTGAGAGGACCTGGTTATGTCTACCCCAGGCATATCAAGCTTTTGGAGCTTGCCCAGAAAGGGACAAAATATGAGTTGGGAATTAGGACAGAGCAGTCAGAGTCATCAGGAATTTCCTTGTCTGTGGTTTGAGGAGGGTGACTTTGCTATTATTAGCTGCGCTTCCAAACCTCCACTTCTAAGAAAACTTTTTTACAGGTACTGTGACAAGCCCTTAAGACGTAGGCAACAAGCAATGTGTAAAGCCAAGTAATTACAAGGCTGTGAGCTCCTTGAAGGGATTCTGGTGCCACAAGACCCCCAAGGCAATGTCCTAGTATGAGGCTGTTCATACAGTTATTATCTGCTGCTGTTTCTCAATACAGTAAAGTTCAGATGTTTGCAGCACAGTGCTGACTGCCTCATGCTTTCAGCTGCTCAAGGGAAGTTTTTTGGGGATGCTTGAATTTAGACACACACACATGCACGCAAAGGATGTCCAAGCAGCTCACTCAGTAAAATGGCACTTTTCCCCTTGGGGAAAGGGTGCCTGACTTTGCCTTACCCAACTCCCCCCACCCCCACCCCTTTCCCCAGCAAAGAGAGGAATTTTTATTTAAGAAATCACTCCTATGTCACAGATTTTAGACAGTTGTGTGGCACAGTGAATGCTTTTTTTCCTTCCCCAGATGGTGGGAAATTGTTCTTTAACAGCCTCCCACTTGGTCAGTACACGGGTGGTTCATTGCCAATGAAAACCCAGGTGCTGTTGAATTCTTGTTGGTGATTCAAGCAGCAGTCTTCCCTCTGAGTCAAGAGAAAACCAATACCCCCAGAATGGTTTTAATAGGGGCTGTGTTGCAAATTGCTCAGACAAGACATAAAATAGAGGTCCTGACCACGCCTAGTCATTAAAGATCTCAAAGTGCTGTTTGCAGAGGCAAGGGCATGAGTCCACAGCAACTTTCCATTGCCTTCTGCCTGTATTTCTGTTCTCCTTCACTCCCTAACACTGATGTAATGGTGTTCTGTCTCAAACAATTCGGGGAATATCTGCTTAGCAGTGGATAAATAATTTTAAGGATATTGTTCATCATTCACTACCCTCCTATTCCAGGCACAGTAGATTTCAGACGATCCTTCACACATGCATGTATGTGTGTACATCCAACACAGACAGAGATAAAGCAAGCCATTCCTTGAATTGCATGGGCACTGGGAGGGAAGTCCAGTGCAGGAATTCTCAGCCCTGAGCAATCTCTACAGCACCAGGCACAGGATCCTCTTGATTTTCTGTTCCCCAGTGTGCCAGCCTGTCCCCTGACTGTTCAGCCAAGCACATACCAAATGTCTTGATGAGCTTTGACCCAACAGTCTGATTCTGAAAGGTCCCAGGGTCCATTCCCAGCAGTGTCTGTCCAGGGGAGACTGGAGTGTGCTAGGTGAAGAAAGCACACCCAGATGTCACCTCGACACGTGCCAGGGTCTGCCTGTCACCACTAAATGCCTTCTGCCTTGCTGAGGAGATTCCTGGCCTTTCTGAGCTGGCTTTCCTATGTCGTGCCCTCTAGCCAGACCCAAAAGAGCTACTCCAGCCCAGGTTATTTAATGACATGATCCAGAGAGGAGATGCCACCCATGGACATGGCCTTGGAACTCTCAGGTTACCGCCCTGTGGAGTTGCAGTGGCACCAGGTACAGGCAGAGGCAACAACACTGAGGCAGAGGTGACACTGCCTGTCTTTTGTACAGCAGAGAGACTTGTTTCCTCTATCACCCTGTGTGAGTTTCCCCTGCTTTAGAGATACTGGCTTTCCGAAGCATGTCTTCAGGTCCCACCCTTGGTGTAGCTCCCCACAGGGAGGGAAGGAAGGATTTTACTGTAGACTGTGAAGAGATCCTGTGTTGTTTAAGCCAGGAGGCACATGTGTATGATGGTAAATTCATATTTGGCAGCAAAGTGAGTACTGTCTTGCTATGGCCAGTAAAAGAAGAGAAACTGAAGTAGGTCTTCTGGGATCAGCCAGAAGGAACACAAAATTACAATGGGGGCTGACCTAGGGTAAACTTCATCCCATTCCCCCACTCACAGTGCTTCCTGACCCCACTCTGGCATGTCATTATGGTGGCATTTGCTCTTAGCCCTCACAATATTATTGGCCTAGATACAGAAACTGAACTCCGATGTAAAAGGGCCTTTTTATTTCCTAAAAAAAAAAGGAGATAAAAAGATGCCTTTATATAGATCTTTTCTGCATCTGGCTACCTCACCACAAGTTACAGGAAATTGGTTGGCTGCCACTTAACACAGCTGTTAACACTTTGGACTAGCAGTAGCCATTGTGCTGATACTGGTTTAAATGAAAAGGATGAGGTATGTGATGGTTAGAATAACAACTGTCTCATGTTCCACAAAGAACATAGACAGCATTGGGATACAAACCCCACATGCCTTAGCCCACTGCTGCAAACATTGCTAGGGATGTATAATTCGGTTTTGCAGCCCTTCTGGGCATCAAAGAGATTCCAACACATTAATAAAATGTGTCATAACAACCTGATGATACAGGATCACTATATAAACATGACTAATAACTATAGTGGTGTCCAGGGACCAAACAAAATCAAGACTGCACTCTGTACAAGGCGGTAGAGTCACTCCTGGAGAGTTTCAAATGTAAACAGAAAAGATGGATGAAGGCTAGGCGGGAAGGGAGTTACAGTCCTGATTGACTAGCTGAGGAAAAACAAAGCAAGGAGTGATATAAAACCCACTTTTGATATGGATTGAGATCTCTGCAGAGTTCTTAGAAGCAAGGAATGACAGAGATTGTTCTTATGGGAAAGTTCAGCTTCTCAGACCTAGACTAATCCCAGCAGGATCCATATATTCCCAGGTATGATTGTTGACAGATTTCTTTACAAGTGATTGTTGACTTGGTTTTGTCAATACTGATGACATTTTGGAAGATCTGATTGTAGAAAATTAACTTCAGTCAAATTATAAGGAATTAATCCAGTTCTCTTAAAAAGGTCTTTGATTTAAACAAGGAAAAGTTTGACAAAGTTAGGGAACTGGTGATTGAAGCCATCTGGACTGAGCAGTTGTACTCCAACAGACAAAGCCTGAAATTTGCTTAAGTTATAGATGCAAGCAAAAGGGACAGGGGGATGGTGCAACAAAGGGCAATACTTTCAGTGCAAATAAACCACCTCAAACAAAGAAAATTAGGAATAATGAGAGAGCCTACATGGAATGAAAAATGGGACCCATCAGCAAGGAAAGGTACATCTTAGAGGTCATAAGTATATGCATAGAAGGAGAAGTACCAAAAGTCAAGCTGGTTTAGATCGTGCAAAGGAAATAAAAACAGTAACTTAACGTTCTTCTGTTATATAAATAAAAAGAGAACAAAGAAAGAAGAAGTGAGGGCACTATTTGATGAGGGCAACTTAGAGATCATAACTACAGTAAGCAGTCTACCTCAAAACTCAGTGAATGTTTTCCCTCGTATGTCACTGAAGATGCAAAATGCAGTGGCAAAAGCAGGATGAATATTGGGAGTGGAGAGAGGGTGAATTGGAAATGATCACACCTGAGGTGGAAGCACAGCTCAAAGAGCTCACTGCCTTCAAACCAGGCAAACCAGACATTCTCCAACTTCATCTCTGAAAGCATTTGCATGGGAAATTGCAGGTCCACAGTACAGACCTTTAAGTACTTTCTTGTGCAAAGCTGAGACCATGGGATTGGGGAACAGCAAATGTAGTTCCTGTATTTGAGAAAAGCAGAAAAGCAGTCCAGGTAACCACAGGTCTGTTAACCTCATCTCTGCATCTGAACTGAACCTTTATGTATTATTGATGAGTTAAAGGTAGGATTAAATGGAAAATGAAATTAAAAAGTCAATAAGAATTTACCAAAGTTACATCACTTCAAGCTTATATCTTTCTCCTATTACAAGGACTGATTTTCCAGACTAAAGAAATGCATGTATCTGGACTTCAGGAAGGCACCTGATAGTGTGTTTTATGGGGAATTTAGTTAAGATAGATAGAATAGAGAGGAGTGTAGAACTGTCAAGTCCTGTAGGAATTGGACATAGCTGGACAGACTGCAGCCAGTACTGGCATAGAGGTGGGATAATAATGTGAATTCCTGTGGCATCTGTGGGGCAGTTAGTGCAGGCTTTTGCCATCCACATTACCTAGAATGTGCCATAGCCTGCCCAACCTGGGCATCTCTTGGCACTGGTGCAGTGTGCAATAATGGTATGCTTTCTGAACGTGTCAGTCAGGTTCCCGTGTCCCATGGAGAAGGACTTACTGTGGGAACCTTGGAGACAGGAGTGCTGGGTGCTGAGGAACTACTGGAAGCAGAAGTGATGGGGGCTGGTGGGGCTTTCTTCCTCTCCCCAGCAGTTCTGGAGCAGGAGAACAAGGGCAATTTGGTGGAATCTCAGTTTTCTTGCACCCATAGAGGGGAAAAGGTGCAGCCTGCTGTAAGAGGAAGCAAATCTTTGTGGGGAAGCTTAGAGCAAGTACTGTTTTGGTACTACCACACATGGCCAAGGGAGACTGTACCAATGCAGAAGGGATTTTATAACTAAAAATGCAATAACCCAAACTTCTACGTGCTCATTGATAAATGGCTTGGCTCTGGTAAATTACCTGTTTGCACCCTTTGCTTTTCAGTGCAACTGCTCAACAGGGTGTACTGCACGCTAGCTCTGCAAACATGTCCTGTGAGGGTACAGCTGAGATCTCGGAGATAAAATCTGACACTGAATGTGTTACCACAGCCAAAATGCTGCTCCTCAGTTTATTCCCTTTCAGTCACCACTCAGAAATCTCATGCAATTTCCTAGCTAGGTAACTGCATACTGGAAGCATGTTTTTGGACAGCTGGGGCTGGCTGAAGCTAGTGGAGAAGAGGGCTGAGAGGGAAGTAGGGTGAAAGGCATGTGAGCAAGGACTTGAATGCTTCTGAAGGAAATCTCATATCTGAATGCTATGTGCTACAGTTATGCTACAACCTTGCTGAGGGTTTGATGGAGCGGTGAGTAGCAGCACGCAGGGTATGGTGCCCACCCCAGGACTGAGTACAGACAAAATATGAATGCAGTCTGAGTTCATGATGACCTGCAGTGCAGCCATTCCCTGAAAAGACTTAGCTGCTCAAGGATTATTCAGAGTGGGCCTCGTTTTGCTTCTTCTAAATAGCAAAGTCTGCAAGACGTGATTCCACTGTAGCCACAAATACATATCTGCACGTGCTGGGGAGGAGAGAAAGAAGAATGGCCATAAGGTTCCTCAGGGAAAACTATGTCAGAAGTAAGCAAAACAAATGACAGAAAAGGGATGTGACTGCTCTCTGAGAATACCTGAAGAGGTAGATAACACAGAGGAAAATAACACAATTGTAGCAAAGAATAACATTGATATAAGGAGAAATGGAAATGTATTTGCCACAGTAGATATAGTTTGAAAACCGCAGAAGATTTCCAGCCCTCAGAGGCTGAGGTTGTGGAGCAGCCTTTCAGGGGGAGTTGGCTTCATGCAGAGGGTGATCAGGTGTTGTAGGGTTTTGTGTGAAGGGACTGGAAAGACGACTCTCTGCTTCAGGAGCACTGCTCCAGCACTATGTCTCTATTATTTTCCAGAGTGGCCCCTGAATCTTGGAACAACCCTCTGAATTTAATTGCAGGCTTCCAAACAACAGGGAAAAGCTGAGCAAAGGGTTATTCAAATATTAAGGGAGGGAATCTGGGAGATCCCCATATACTGATGCACTGCAACAGCTTCACATTGGTTTGAATCTCTAGACCAGGAATCCAGGCATGTGATGTGCCAGGAACATTTTCTAGTCTTACACAAGCAGATAGTATTTCTGGGCTCTGCTCTTCACTTAGGCAGACTGAGAGCAATTCCCATTGCTGTTGCCAAGAGATTGACATTGTCTCTGAAAAGGTGATCAGAGACAGCAGTGGAGAATCCCATAGTATTTAAACAATAGGTGCCTTGTACCTTCAGTCACCAGGCATTACCTTGAAATATTCAGAGTACCCTGAGTGCATATAGAAATTCTGCCTCCTTAATCCAGTCTTAACTCAATAGACAGGGAAATTAGCATGAAAGCCTAATAATCGTGTCTAGGATCAAGAGAGACAGACAGGTATTGTTTTATATTCACATTCTAGCAGCATTAGTAAGCAAGCACAAGGGAAAAACAGTTCTCTGTTGCAATGCATAAGGATTTTGGCAGGAGGAATAAATACTGAAAGCTCTGCTTGTAATTAACTAAGCTATATCTGCTGCTTGTAGTATTGTCCAGAAGAATTCCCATTGCTCCAATTGAAGGTGCTTCAAAGTCCATTGCAAAGAACACACCATTGAAAAGTTTTGCTAGTAAGGTCTTTAATTATGGCTTTGTTATATATTTAATTTATAGATGAAAGAACAGCTACTGTAAGTTTGGCTATTAAAATCATATACGTTGCAAGTTGTTAAATAGGCTTCTTGCCTTTTGTTAATTCCCAAATATGTCAAGAAAGTAATTTAATATAATGTATGTGGAGCTTTTTTTCTTTCTTTCTTTTTAAGTTAGATTTAATTGGATGGATATTGCAGTGAAGCAGAAATAGTAGCATGCAGTTAAAATTAAATATTTCAGGGCAAGATTTTAGATTTAAATTCTGAGATATCTGAAAGAGGCACAATCAACTTAAAAACAACGAAAATGCTTAGCTTCAGTTAGCAGTAGTCTCTGCAATCAGTCTAGCTAAAAGAGAACTGCAGATTATTTTTTTTTCCAGTCAGAATGTGCCCTAATATTGTACCTAACCACTTTTACTACTTCCCCAATAAAGCCAAATGGAACCTCATCGCAAGACCCTTGCAGACAAGCCATGCCTTCCATGCAAAACCCTATTGATACAAATGCCTCCCACCAAAAAGATCCATATGGCATACAGAAGTGAAAAACTTTTTCCTGGACAATAAACAGGATAAATTTGTGAATTTCCTCCCTGGTCTTTCTTTAGGGAGTGCTACCTTCTTGTAAAGCAGTCGTATCCAACAAAACAAAAAAAAAAGTCTTCCTGAAGACCTGGATCACAAAGCATCCCACCAATTTTCTCCTCCATCTGCATAAGAAAACAGCTGTGTGATTAGAAAGCTATACTTACATTATTTTTTCCCTTTGGAAGCATGTGTTAGCACTTGAAAGACCCAGCAGATCCTGTGATGTGCCAGGCATTGGTCACGTGAGCCAGGATTCAGCACTGGTTCAAGTCAGCTCATTCCAACAGAGAGCCGTGAGCAGCTCTCAGAGCACCTCACTGGGAAATGGATTTAACACCATCAGGCACTTCTGAACCTCTGATTAACCAATGCCATGAAATGCCTTCTGATGATGACATTTACCATCTGCACAGGGAATAAGCCTGCCAGCAGCAACTCCAAGAGCATCCTTGACGATGCCTGAAGCATGGAGAACCCTGAGTGCCCAAAGGGGCCATGCAAGTGGCCAGGCTTAGTCCTTCATCCAAGCACTCACACAGGATTGAAAATGATGCTCATCAGGCAAGAAAGGAGAAAACTCAAAACAAGTTACCTGCTTTGTTATCAAAGCCAGCGCAGGTTAAGATTGCTACTTCCAAAGAATACATGTGAACAAACTGCACCAAACATTATTCGTAAGCAGCTGGCAAATGCACCTAAATTAATTCATAACCTGCTTGCAGATTTTTTCTGAGCACAAAATGAAGCCACATTCACAAAATAAATTATTCACTGCAAATGATCCACCAGCTCTATAAATTACCTAATCCTTGATCTCTTTTTCCAAACAGAGCATATTAGCTTCACTGGGTTGTTTTTAGCATCTACCCCAGAAACATAATTCTTTTCCAATTTTTTATCCCTCATTTGGTTTCTATTACATTTTTCTTCCCTGTTATCTAATCCTAATAAGAACTGTTTCCTTCTTGATTTATTCCCTTCCAGCAAAGTCCTTGTTAATTGTTGTCTTCTGTTTGCTAAAGTGGCTTTCTGGATCCTAGGTACTACATATTCTTTGCTGGTTCACCTCAACCCTCTTTATTTTCATTCTCACCCCTCAGGGTCTCAGCCAAAATGTCACGGAGCAGTACGCTTTTAGCCAGTTGTCCCTAAGCAATAACACATCCATATATACCTTGTAGCTTGTTTCCCCTCTTCTCAAACACCACAAAACCACTCTTTTATCATCTCCTATTCACTCAGTGTGTAAACAACTATCCTTTGGTACATATTTATTGTTGTTGAACTTCTGTCAGTGGCTGCTGTCATTCATGAAGTTTTGGATGATGGATCAGAGCATCAGGTGTCCACAGGTGAGCTATCCCTGGATTCACAGCATCCACAGGGATGAGCATGGAGCCAAGCACCTGCCTTTGTCATGCTTGAGCTTGCTGATGAGGCTGGGGAAAGGAGAAAGGTCTGTGTGAGGAGAGACAGCAGAGGCAACGGGACCAGGAGGTGTGTCATGCCACTAGTCTGCACCTCCTGTGCTGGCAAGGCATGGACCAGGGGGATGTGAGGAGCATCCCCCCAAATAAATCTTCTCCTCACTAAGCTCTAGGGGTGCAAGGGCAGGTGTGGGACTACCATCCCCAGATCCTACTGTCTGCTCCTGTCGCAGTGCAGAGCCATACATACTCCCGGTGGCTTAGTCTCGCCTTTTCTTTGCAGCATCTGACATTCTTCTCGTCAGCTTCCTGGGGACTTTCCCCTGCAGCTGTAAGGCTGGGTTTCAACAGCTTCTCTCTGTAGGGACCAGAATCCAGAATGAAGTCCAGAGCTATTTGGAGACTCTTCCTCCTTTCCCCTTGTCATCTTGAGAGGCTGACCTTTTCCAACACTTTTTACTGATGGATAGTCGGAGGCAGTGAGACACTTTGAATGAATTACAGCCACTGGTAAGTGACATCAGATGTTAGATCACAGTGGGTCAGTTCTGTGTTCACTTTTCTCAAGACTAAAAGACAGGGCACTGAGTAGAGCGACCACAGGGGAAATTTTCAAAATTGCCAATCTGCAGAGAGCAGGAAAAGTCCACAGCCCAACTTCTGAGGCAGCAGCAGTATTTTAAAAAATATATAAGACCCAGCACTGCTGCTGGTTTGTAGTTATAATCTTCTGTGGTCAGAGCCATGGAAACATGTACAGCAGCTGAGACAAGCTTAACTGTCAGGCCAAGGAGTGACAGTCCTACTTATTTCTCATGACCACTCTTCCTACAGCCATTTGCTTCTTAGCATGTGCCAAATGTTTGTGGTGATATCTTAAAAAGCCCCTTTCACTTAGTTTGATGTTTTTAAAGAAGAGTCTTCTTACATTCAGCCCATAAACTGAGTGAGAAAGACCTGACAAACTGAAATATCAAAGTTGCATTGACTTTCTCTCAAATTATCCAATACCTATTGTCTTGCAACAGAAATGTTCTGCTGCTCTGGTAATAGGCTTTATACAAATCTGAAACACAAAATTGCAAGCAGTAGAAGTGAGTGACTGTTAGCTTAACCACATCTTCTCTAAACTGGTGACACAAGCCAGGGTCCCAAAAATAAACATTGTAATTGCGGTTTTCATTTCAGAACCGTCATGGTTTATGCTATTCAAGCCCAGATAGATACAGCCATGATATGAAAAACTGGCCATGGCCATTGAAACACTTGTTGAACACTACTGAAGGACAAGGCAGCAGGTGCAGCTTGCAGTTGAATACCAGAGAGAAATTGCTCCAGATGGGCTGTGAGTGCCAAAATGATCTTCTGGTCCCTCCTCAGCTGTGCACTGAACTTGAGCCACCAAGAGGCACACTCTGAAGAATTTTGCTCAGTCAGGGTTTGAGTGACCGCCACTCGTTCTGAGTTGCGTGCACTTGCCAGCCCACCACTAATGAGGCTCTGAGGTTTCTGCCATGCAAGACCAGAGCAGAGGAGCCACCAGAAATTGAATCTGGTGCAGTCTGCAGGCACACATGTACTGTGATTTTCTGACTGCATGTATCTATATTGTGTCATTGCTGATTAGTCTGCATGTCAACAACTGGCTTGCAATCAAATTATTCTCTGTGTGGTGAACTGCTATCGTTCTCTGTTGAGGTATTCTGGGAAGTGCTGTAGTGACCACAGTCCAGCATCAGTGCTGGCTTCTTCAATGATGCAAGTCAATTCAAGTACGGGATATAAGTTCACCATGTGAAGGAGCATTCCATACATAGCATAAACATCTTGGCTTCTATATTCTGTTCTGCTGGAGAATTTCCACGTTTTCAAATGAGGGGGACACTTACCTTTCACCCTCTGCATCTAGTGAAGACAGTGTGAGAAAACAGCAAGACAGAACATAAACCTATTGTTGCCTCTGAACCAGATATCTTCAATTATGAAATGTCATTCAATTCTTTTTAATGTCTCTACATTAATTTCATTTTTTTTTTTTCACCAAGAAAATGTCCCTTTGTAAATTTTCCAACTAGGCCCATGCTAGATGAAGTAACAAGTTTGAAGGTTGTTTTCTCATCAAATATGTTATTAAACAGAAAGGCCGCTCTGAAAAATTGATGTTATTTTACCTTAGTAATGGTGTGGAGTAGGGACCTGCAGTACTGAGGAAGATTAGGCAGCTGAGTCAAACAAAACAATGGCATGCAGTGATCTTAGCTGTCCACATACACACTAGGCTAATAATAGGGGAATTTCTCTGCATCTGAAAGAGCGGCTGCATAGAAAAACTGTTGCTATGGCACAAGTAATTTTGACTTGCTAAGCAGTTCCAGCTAAACCAAAAACAACACTAACCACAATATAGTTCAATTCTACCTCAGCAAGGGAAGAGTCATACCCCCAAACTATATTTGTTACAGTGAACTTCAGAGAGGGGGATTTCTAAAAATGGAGGAAGCAGTTGAGAAAGACCCTAATGTTAAAAACAGGGAAATTAAAATCCGTAGACTCAGCAGGGGCACTGAGTGCATGCCCTGCACATCCCATAAGAAGAGCTACACATAAGGTATGTGGCTAAATTAGAAAGGAAGCAATGGACAAAAAAATAAAACGCACATAGGATTAAATGGCAGAGTTCAAGAGGTTATTCAAACTGTGCTGGTATACACCAGAAAATGGAAATGTGAATCTGGTGCAGCTGAAAGAAACAGTATAAACAAACACAGGTAAGTTCTAAAGATAGAAATGAGGCAAAAGGGTAAAGAGAGCAAGGAAACAAAGTCTTAAAAAATACATACGACATAAAAATGTGTTTCCATGTGTTAAAAAAAAATGAAGCACAAGAAGAAAGAGATGGGTTTGATTGTTTCCTGGGAAGTCAGTGCATCAATGTTTGTAAGGACACTAAAGGGAAGATTTTTCTACCATGTTCTCTGGACTCTGTCTTCATCCATGAATTCAGTGGTGAGACATCTGCCCTAGGGCTACTCTTTGCAGATACTGAAGATGATGCTTTGTTGGAGTTTGTCCACCAAGGAAATAGTGGGACCAGGAGAAGAGATATATTTCAAAATGAGTGTCACGGCAAAGTACTTCTCTGTCTTCTGCTATGAAGTTAATAAATATCTCCAGGAGCTAATCAGCAAACACAGAAAATCAAAAACAATGTATAACAAATAATTTTGGTTCCTGCATTAGACAGAGGCACCACTGCCTCACGGTCATGAGGTACCACAAAACTTAACAGGCCTCATCTTAAAAAGCATTGGACTCTTGCACTGATACGATGACAATTAATCTAAAAGAGAATGTGTATATTGGGAGGAGAACTTTATTAGCTTCATATCCATCAGAGCATATGCTGATGACTAATTGGCATGGGTGGAAAGGAAGTTCCCATAAATGCAGATAATGCTATAAATAATCACTACAGGATTTGGCGACTTTCTACGAATTTCTTAGTGTTGTTAGATACAGGATAGTGCCAAAGGAACACTGCTGTGCTTATCCAGCTTTGTAAAATGCCTGTGGTCCTACTCTACTGAAAGAAAACTTGAGATCTGCAGCAAGTTCGTTGGTATTTAAACCAACAATGTGGGTTTAGATACCCATGTAGGGCTTCTATTCCCCTACGAAGCATGAATTTTGTGAGAATATGCAGAACAAATATCCTGTGATATGACTGAGACACACAGTGTTTTCTGCAAAACTATATCTGTACCTGCTGGAGGTCACAGATGAGGTTTTAGAGCTGCCTGGTGCAAATTGTTCTGTTGCATAGTACAGGATAGATTATCAGAACACTCCAGTAATCTCTTTATGTGCTTAACGAAAATAAAACTTGACTAGACAAGACATGGTAAAACTTGCTGATAAAAAGTGCTAGGAAAGAGAAGATTATGAATTCCTTCATATCCACGTTTACCCATTGCAGACATGCTGTTTGCTGACCCCTAACATGTGATAAGAGTTCTCCTGACATTCTTGTTTAATTAGCACTACACGGCGGAGCCCTTTGCAGTACATCAGTAAATTCTCCTATCTGCCAGAGGCATTACTTTACCTCTTGCAGTGGTTGTGCTGCATTGTCCAACGCCCTGCTCGCTGTTTCACAGCATGGAGCAGGCAGGTATCCAGCAAGAGAAATTGCAGTGAGTGGTCCGTGTGTGGTAACTGTAGCAGTGGGCCCTGAAAATACCTAGATAAAGACAGGATTCAAAATTTTATCCAAGAGAAGCCTTAAGGAGTTGGAGGCCCGAATCCCATTGACCTGAATTTCAACTCCCTGAGGTTCCTTTTAAAATCTCAGCCAATACCAGCGAAACATCATAGGGTTTCTTTCAACACTCAGGACTAAGTAATAAAAGACTGTGGGGGTAAAAGAAATATATGGTCATGGTGGTCTTCCTTTTCCCAGACCCTGCGATGAGGTGTCTATGAAGTCAGCAGTTGTTTGAGCTGCAGGATCACTCGTTCGTTCTCCAAGCGCCATGCACTGAATCAGGCCCATCATCATATGAAGAAAGCAAAATGCTTTTGTAGTTTCCCCCTGGGTTTTGTCTCCAAGATTTTCCCAGTTGATCCACTTAAATTAGACAGCAGTTTCTGTGCTGCTGCTCTGGTTAAGGAAGTAATCTTTTTCTGTATATGCAATGAAATATTTTAAATATTTCTAGGGTGTCTCTGGGAGCCCTTGACCTGTTTCTAGAACTTATTTTAAATTCTGCATGAAAGGGAATTCCCAGCTGAGCTACAGTTTTACCACCTAAATTAGACCTTCAAGCAGATTCCTCATCCACAGGCGGAGGTTTCACTTCCCAGCAGCCTGACACGAACCAGTACGCTCAGAACCGGGCACTTGTTTTTCACCGAGCAGTGTTTACCTAATTAAGAGCTCCTCAGTAGTCCCCAGTTAGTTAATTGTGTCATTAGCAGCAGTTTTGACATGAGGAACAACTCGTGCCTGGAGGATCAGGCTGGCTCTTGCTGGAGAAGCCCGGGAGCGTCTCCCAGGGGAGCCAGCAGCCGCCTGCCGCAGTTTGTACAGCACACATCGGAGTAATTGGTCCCCCGAGGGGCTGCCTCTTCAGCTGCCAGTGGGGATTGTTTTGCCTTGTGAATAAAACTCCGAGCTGCCATGCCTCCTCTGCCACATGTTAACTTGTGACTTCTGTGCATGGTGGCTCATGTGAAGGACTAGGTGGGGGCAAGTGTTACACTTGTCCTCTTCACCGTTCGGCAGCTTACAGCAGCATGAAATTGCTAGGCCTGATAGAAAGAGCAATGGAGCCATTCTCCTGGCGGCTTCATCACCTTGCAGCATGGCAGACCACATGCAGGTGTCCCAGGAGCTGACCTGTCACAAGGTGACAAGGGTTGGTTTGGCTAAAGCAGAGCATGAGTTATCTAGGATCCCCATGCTGATGACGGCGATGCTGCTGCTGTTGCTGCTGCTGCTGGTGGTGCACATCCTGAGCTGGTGGGGAAGAGAGTTGTTCTGTCTGGGTGGTCAGAGTCTGTCTCTCCTGGGGATCTGAATGGCACAAAGGATCCTCTCCCTGGAGGCATAATGCCACCCACACTCCCGTCAATTTTACTTACACACACACTTCATTCAGACAGCCGTATGTACACGCTGCCCTGTGCTTACAGCCACAATGTGCCTAGGAGAATGAAGGAGGGAGAAAACAGAGCAAGCATTCTTAATTGAACAAAGACTAAGAACAGCTTCATCCTAAATTTAACAGAGAAAAGGTTTCAAAATCACACACATAGACTAAGGAAAAAAAAAAAAAAAAAAAAGGCAAACCAGGAGAGCATAGCAGATTTTTGGGAACCAATGTTCTTATTTTGTCTTTCTTTCCCCTGCCAGGATCATTATCTTTGCCAAAATAGAGATGTTCCACTTCTGCCTACATATTATACCCCATTTAACATAACAGAAAGTTACAGTCTGGAGTAGAAACCCCTTCCCCTAGAGATCAGGGTCCAAACCACTGCCCCATTCGTGGTCTGCAGCTCTCTGTCTCTCTCTCCAAGCCACTGAAGCCTGAATCAGTACTTTTTGTGGTTTGAGATCTGGCACAAAAGAAAAGATAAGAGCATTACATCTTACCTCAGGGAGGCATGTAAGAATGGAGGAAAATACAGATGTGAGTATTTTCAAATTAGGGCTGGCATAGATACAAGGTCTTCCAAGCCTCACCAGGGTAGAAATGCACACCGAGCAATGTGGAGGAACAGAACTTGCCTGGGGTCCAGGCAAGTGTAGCACCAGCCATTTCTGAAAACATAAGAGCAGCAACATGTAGTCATAGAAAAAGCACATCAGTTAGTTACTGCACATGTACTGGCATGATTTATAGGCATGTTAAACCATAATGTGTTTTAATGATTATTTGGGAACATGGGAGAAGGGGAAAACGAAGAAGGAAGGGTTTTGGCTTCTTTAAATCAATATATCTATTAGAAGATAAATACAAGTTTAAAAAGAAGTGTTCATTTAGCATCATTAATAGACCAGTAGGTTGATAATCCCTCCCAACATGGAAGCTGTGGTTGTAGTGATGTCTTCATGATATTACACAGAAAATTGTATTTTTCATCACTACTAATTTCTAAAAAAAAGACATCAAACCACTATTTTTGCTTCTAAAAAATATTCTGTATATAAATATAAAAATTTTCCTAATCTCTTGATACATAAACCGGAAGTCAGAAAAAAATCAGCAAATATTTTCCAAAAAGCAAGTGCTACACATAAACAGCCCAACACAAGGATTAATAATGTTTTCCTTCAAAGTGGTAAAAAGAAGCGGAATTGTTGCCTTTCTAAGTTCAAAGCAGTTATAAACAAACCAGACATTTGACAAAGCAGGCAAAGCTGTCCAGTTTGAAGATGTAACAGCATTTTTATAGCTGGAAAGCTGGGAAAACCTTCAGAGCAGATCTAACATTAAGTAAATTCAAAAAAAAAAAAAAAAAAAAAAGAACAAAATGAATGGAAAGACCCATAAGGTTCAGTTAAGTCCAGGACTGAAGTAATTTCATTAAAATCTTGCATAGCTTCCATAGAAGGCAGTCAAAACATTTTTGAATATAAATTGATGAGAAACTGTATGCATTTAAGAAAGCAAGTAGCTTTTACAGTGATAGTGTTGGCATCTATAGAAAGTCCCCTGCACGAATTTCAATATGACCAATATATTCACAATACAGATAATTTTACTTTTCACTTAGTTTAATATTAACTTCCTATTTTCCACAAATGTAAACACAGATCTGAAAATCTTGAAAATAAGAGAAGAAACAGAACACTGAAACCAGAGGGGATAAATTAGACAGGGAACAAATTGATGTTCAGTCTTTGAATACTATCAAAAAAAAAAAAAAATTGAGAATGCCTCTTGGAGTGACTGCACATCATTAAATGTCTGAGGGGCTACAGCAATGGCTAAGTGATGTTTCCCAACTCAAACATAATGGATTGCTGCTTCTCCCAGTATGAGAAAAACATCCCCACGGGAAGGGAAACTTGAGTCCTCTGGGCAGGATATGTTGAAAATCTTTGTTCTGTTGAAACAGTGTTTTTGGTAATCTTCAAATCCCAAGGAAGACTTTAATATAAATGTGGGAGCTGTGGGGAATGAGGTTGGCTGCCTGCATACTCCAGCACTGAATGCATAAGAAAGAATCAAAGGGGCTTTGCTTTGGGCAGGGATGTGCAGTGGAGAGGCCGATCTCAGCCATTGCTCTGCAACAGAGAAGAGCTTCCTTGCCAATACTGGAGCCTGGAAAAAGGACAACAACTGGCATTTTACTGGCCTTGTTTTCAAGTTTCCTGTTTGCAAGGAGGAAACCACTGCTGTCTATTTGCTTCTCAGGCAGCAGCAAGTAGAGATGTTCATCTCCATCACAGTTGCCTCTGTGCCAGCACTACCAGAGCTGGGCAGCTGAGCCCAGGGGATGGATTATCTCAGCAAAGGAAGGACAGGCTTGTTGAATAACTTCCTGGCTTCTCCTTGCAAACTGGAGACAGAATCCAAATCCAGTGCTCCCTTTGCCTAATAATGCAATCTTCTTTCTGCTGGTCAGGCTTTAAAAGAAAATCTCTGTATTAGAAAGAGACCGAGTGCTTTTGGAGTAGAAGGAGGAAGGAGACTGCAGCTGGAAGATGGCAGAGAGAAAGGGGAGAGAAATAGTAAAAATAAAAAGGAAACAGGGACCCACTGTACTCACTTGGCCATGAGGGGCTCCTGGTCTGACCCAGGATGAATCAGACTATCACAATGCACTTTCCAAAACCCAAAGGTGAGCCATCTGCCCAGGAAGTCAGCCCTGTGCAACACTTTTGCATCTGAGTGTCTCCCCTAGCTCTGGGAGGAGTTCTCCCATGTAAACCTTGATCAAAGCTGGCAAATTCCTGCCACAAAATATGTTTCTACAAGCAGGTATCCTTCATCTCCCAAAGTCCAAGAGCTTCCAGCTAGCAGGATATTCTATAACTAGGAACCTTCTGTGCTGGAACATGTTCACTGAAAGCAAGGAGAGCTGCCTTGCACAGGCAGGCATCCTTGTATCCCTCATGGCTTGCTGCTGTCCTGTTTCTTGCTATCAGTGGAGAGAAAAGGCTACATTATTGTGTCCTGGAGATGACAGTTGGTAGCACATGGAGGGAAACTCTAGACCAAAGGTACTCCTTCGTACATCAGAGATGCCCACCTCACTTCTGGCTGACCTGTCCCAGCACCTGGGGAAGGCATGACAGACATTCCCCTCACTGCAGCACTTGTGAGGTTTCTATACAGCTACACTGCAAAAGTCTGTTTGCTTACTCTCAGCACAGAAGCTTTTGTACTTCACATCAAAGTCAAGCTGCACTCATAGAGTAATGGGGCTCTTCAAAAGTGTAAGCTGATGTGTGACATCCAAACTGTTTTTGAGCTCAGGCCAAGTACTAGAGAAGGCTGCCTAAGATCCACACACATCTTTTCTTCCATCAGACATCAGTATATGTAAGAGGAAAAAAGGAAAATCTCTGTTACAGTGTGTTTTAGACACCTCTTAGATCTCCACCTAAGTGCTCTATTAGGCATTAAGAGCATCTTCATCTCTTCTTGCCAGCCTAGGTTTATCATCATATTTTCTTAATTTTAGAGCTATTTCACTCTTTCTTCTCCAACACATGAAAAACTCCCACAGAAAACTAAAGGAAGCTGACTAATTATTCCTGGGAAACAGTGAAAGTGGTTACAAAGGCCACAATATTTTTCCTCTCATTTCTTTCACTTGTAATCACTTTACATCATTACTAGCAAAACCAGCAATGTACAGAAATTAGTCATGCCCTTTCTATGATAAACGGGAATCGCCACTAATAACCAATGAAAAATTCCCAAATAACAAGGAAAACACAAGAGATTTTTCTTGTCTGGCACCTGGTCCCCAGCCAGTGTGAGTTAGCGGAGCCAGCCTGATACTGCTGGAGCCCAAATGTTCCCAAGGAGGGGGAGAATCTGCATGGCACCAGCCAGCATTCACAGGGTGCTGGTGTCATCGTAGTGGAGCAATGAGGGGCTGTAGCAGGGAAGACTCATAGTCAGGCTCTACAAACCTCCTGTGTGGGAGGAAAAGCCAGCAGGTGTCCCAAAATCTGCCACAGGGAGCAAAGCAGTTTGTGTGTTTCATGTTTCTCTTCAGCAGAGGAGAGACTTTCTCTCCTCCCAGGCCAGAGCTGCTGCATCACCTCAGGCAGCACTGAGTAGCAACTGTGATGAAGCAGCAGTTTTAAAACTGTGCCTGTCCTGGCCCGACTGGGTGGGTAGGAGGAGGAGAAAGCACCTTTTCAGGAACCGTGCAGACTCTGAAGTGATCGTGTGAGTCACCTCACCTCCACTGACCTTCACTTACTGGCATGACTGATCAGCTTCCTGTGGCTGAAGGATCATTTTACACTTTAAGCCAGAGCTCAAAACTTTCAAGCCCATCTTGTGTTGACTTGAACATTTCAAGACCCCAGTGCCTCCACTATTATTTCAAGCAGTCAGCAGCTGTTGCCACTTGCACTCCTCATCAATGGAAAAAAACCCCAACAATCCTCCTCTTAGATATCCCAGTGCAAAGTGAGACCAGGCAGCCCTGGGTGCCAGCGGGCACGCCTTTCAGTGCAGGCACATGCTAACCCTGCCTGCCCAATCTGCCCTCCTCCAAGCTGCTGCCATGCAGGGAGCATCTCTGGTGCTGCTCTTAATGTCTGTGTACATTTGGGCTGCAGACGGGTTTTCCTTGGCTATCTGCCTCTGCCTTCTCTGTGAGGACTGATGGCTGGTCCACTGCCACCCCACCATAGTGACAGCCGCTGTGGGCTTGGCCTGGGTGAGGTAGAAGACAAGGCAGGGCAGGAAGCAGCTCGATGCAGATGAGCTGTTGAAGCTGCAAGTCACTGCAGGGCAGGCTGAGTTTCAGGGCTGAGGCATCTCTGCTGCTCTATTGCTACTGTCGGTGGGAGAAGAGGCAAAAATAAAGCACCAGGGGCCAAACTCAGGTTTCCTGTAGAGCCTTACTAAAATGAGTGGTGAGCACCACAATGAAAACCCACCCCGGATGCAGTTTTAGTCATTCACTTTCTCCTTTTTCCCCCTCTCACAGAAACTCAGATGCACTGAAGTTACCTACACGTTGTAGGAAAAATCTTAGGTTATTTTAAGACATCGAAGAGAGTTGTGGGGACAGGTGCAAGGTGGAGGAGGAGAAGATAAATATGTTAATTGAAGCCGTTTTTTCCTTTTTTTAAAAAAAAATTAACTAAGATGCTACAATTTAGCACTGAATGCTCAGTATAGCAGCATTATCTTTGCCTCTTCATTATTTTACAGGCATTGCCTATGTTAATAATGGCCACAACATCCAAAAAACCAGTTTTACCATGGTCAGACCTCAACACTGATAAACAGAAATAATGCAAATCTTTCTTTTTTAATATGTAGGAGCGAAGCCAAGCTTTCCTCTGGGGACTTTGTCATGCATTGTGACCTGGACCAGTGGCTGGGAACACTTTGGAATATTCCCTGAAATATATCTAGGAGACAAAGTTGCCTGAAGGGAATATAAAGATGATCAGAGAAGCATCATCCTCTTAATAAGATGAGTATCAGAGACTCATACTTGGTCAGGCTTTTCAGCTACAGTCTTCTGTCACATCAGTGAGAAATCCAGCTGAAGAACCTGGTTGTAAAACAGCAGTGAGTGCAGGTAGTGCCTGAATGGGGAAGTAAATACAGCAGCGCCCCACAGTTGTACGACGATTTTTGTTGGAATTACCAATCAAATTGTCAGTTAGCAATCTTGGAAGAGTTCCAGTCAGCTACACCAACCTGTTTCTCAGCTCCCCATATCTTGCCACAGCTCTTATGATCAGCCTTTCTCACAAAGCCAGTAATGCCTTGCATTTATTTATCTTCCTCCTCCTTTAGCAGGAATATTCTGAACTGCAATGAGAGCACCAGCTCTATGAGAAACTGTTGCTAAAGAATTATTTTGATCATATAGATGAGCCTAAAGAGCTTGCAATTCAGTAAAGTGAGTTGTCCATCAAAATAGTAACAGGTTTTGCGACACATACAGTGATATATGTCCACAAAAAAAAAAAAAAAAAAGAAATATATAAGACACTGATAAGACAAACATTTAATGAAGATTATAGCACAGCTATAATCAGTATATATATATCACAGTAATGGGCTGTGCAGCAGGGGCCTAACTGGGCTGACTCAGAGGCACAGTGGCTCACATGGATAAAACCACTGATAATATGTGTGACCTCAGGCAGAACACTCGCTGTGTAGGAGTCTCACTTTTCTCCTGCTCTTTATTGTATCTATCCAGGCTGTGAACTTGCTGGGTGGCTACTGTGCACACATGTAGCATAACTAGGTCTAATCTCCACTGCCTGCATACACATGAGCTTTTTGGTTCAGGGCAGCAGTGTATTTTTAAGCTAATTTCTCAGTCACCCCTGCTTATTGCACATAGTTTCAGTTCATGGGACTGTTTTGACACATCCAAGCTGGACTCCTTTCAAAGGAACCTAACCTGGAAGCTGTGCCTCAGGTGTGCACCAAACGTGTTCTAATTCCTGGTGGGTCATGAGAGGCTGAGCACTGGACAAGTCCTGCAGACAGCTTTGAACCATGTGCACAGTGAGGGTGCTTGGTCCCAAGAACCAGACCCAATTTAGTTCAAAAGTAAACCCTCCTAAACTACACATTGTGGATATGTGACTCAGCACCAAATGCTCTGTCTACTGATAAGCTCCTACTGTACCAAATTACTTGTGGGTATCAACATCGCAACAGATGTCTCCAGACCCTATTGTGTCTTGCCAGCACTGCAAAAGCAGATCCAGTGTCAAAAGGAGAAAGACATTTTCTGAAGCAAATGAAATTTAAGTCCTTTAGTGAATGGTCCTGTATTTTTCCCTCCCAGTCCCAGCTTTTAAATGCTGAAATGGACAGTAGCAATAAGCAGCTGTCCCTGTTACACTAAATTGAAAGGCCATTGCTGTGAGTACAAGTGCTTTATAACAAAGAAGAGGTCAATCAACTAATTTTCCTTTACTTATGTGTCCCTATTTATGCATATGATTGTATCCTTTTATGTGAAAATAGACACAATTCCCTCTGGTCTTAACTAGAACCAGAGCCCAGCGATTGTCCTAGGGTAAGAAGAAATTTGGTGTTTGTTTTTCTTCAAAGATTCCCATCCTGGACACTTGCTGGCCTCCACCAAGGCCAACAACTGCATTACCTCCCAGGCCCACCTGCAAACACAGACGCCCACAGACTCCGATTTTACCTTCCAGAATGCAGCACTAGCCTGGACGGTGCTAGAGCCACGAGAGGGAGAGGGAGCGGGTCTCTTCAGGCAGCTCATCGCCAGGTTCAGCACTGGGGTCTGACACTCGCCTCACAGCCACTGGCGCAGCTCTGTGTGACTCGGCAAGGCCATGCCCATCCTGGGAGAGACGAATTCTCCCCTTTCCTTAGGAAAATAAAGAACAGCAAGTGTGAGTTTGGGTGCTCGTGCTTATATTGATTTCACTCCAAACTCATTTTGAGCACCTTGGCCAAGGAATAACGCTGCAAGGCCTGAGAGGTTTTTCTTTTTTCTTATTTTTACCATGATTCACGATCCTAGATGAGTCAGGTACTAGATAAAACACCACCTTTGAGTATTTGGAATATTTTCTTGTTGGAATAGGAGCACCAACAATCTCTTTTGTTGCTTCAAGACTAAGTGAGCCCTGAGCACAGAGGCGGTTTCTCACTTTATGGCTACTACCTCACTAGTACCAGCTCTTTTCTGTGGTAAACTCACTACTTCCTAACACACATAGGGAGGACTTCCTCTTGAGGTACATGTTTTGTAAATTCTTTGGTCTGGCACTTTCTCAGTAGGTAAAAGTGCCTAAAAGGCTTTGACTAAACACATCCAGCTACCTGTAATTTAAGGTCACAGAGGAGAAACATATAATTGAATAATAAAATGTATTTTCTCAGATACAGGCCTCAAGATTCACCTGTATGCAGACAGAGTCAAATGCCCCTCTGGAAAAGGAAAGATCCTCCCTTGTGAAAGGGGTCCTAAGCTCCTGAACCCATTGAGGGTCCATCCCTGTGAGCTTAAATTGGATTTGTAAATTCACAGCCTCTCCTCTGTTCAGTCCCAGGAATAGTGAGGGGGCTATATAGTGTATTTGCTGGGGACTAAATAGACCATATGAATGTATGAGAAGGGAGGGAGAACGTGCTGCAGCACCCTATCCATTCCTGTCATTTGCACTGCCCAGCACAACACAGATTTCCATGTTGCATGATGCATGTTAAGATACATGTTTCTCCACCCACTTCATTCAGATCTGTTCTGCCTGTGCCCCTGAGGAAGGTTTGGTTTCAATTTGGATCTCCCACCATGATGACCTTTTCTTCAAAGCATCTAAAGACATTTTTGTTCTATCCCATTTCCAGTTCTCATTAATAGTTTTTAACTTACAAAGCATCTTTTGTCCTTCCAAATCACTTTTGGCAGCAGGTCACAGAAACTGAGGCAAAGGACTATGAGAGAGGGGAAACATGCATTATTGATTTGTTATATGAAACATGGTTGGTTTAGAACAGGTAAAGACAATTAGCTTGAATTGTTTGGTACAACCTTCATCAAACATGTAAGTACCTCTCAGCTTACCCTGAAGTTGTAGCTGCTCAAACTTTGATGTAAAGTTTCCAATCTGGTGGTTGGGATTATTTGATGACTATTATTTCTTAGCTTTTTCCTGCAGGATATTTAGGGATCCTGCCTTCCGCCTTGATACAGAGAAGAATAAATAACGTAACAGAAGAAAATAAAATCCCCAAAGCAATAGCTGGCATTGCTGGTATAAGAGGAACAGAGAGAGTAATATTTTCTTTTAACTTCAGAAACTGATCTTCTTTGATTAAGAAAAGGTTATTAGAGGCTGGAATCTCTTTAATAAGAGTTCCAGAAATCCCTTACAAACAATGATGATCTGTAAGAAGATATGGTGAGTTTAAATAGGTGGAAACTGGGTCCTTTTATTGCTAGAGCTAGCCTTATATTCCAACTTGCAATATCGTCATGTTCTAATATAAACCACATGAGATCTGCATCTGGAAGTTTTAGGTCAGTGCTTTGAAGACTATGAAAAGCTTCCCATTACCATTTAAAATATGTACACTGACTGTCACTGAGCACAACAGACTTTGCCTTACCAAGGAACATCAGTTTGCATAGAGCTGTGTACCCAGAAAATGCAGCACAAAACCAGCATGGGGAGAGGCTGGAGTGGTCTGCCCTGAGGCTAGGAGCAGAGTTGTGTGCTGCCGAGCTGTGTTTAGCTAAGGATGCTCTAAGAGTAAAGGTGCACAGTGAAAGCCTGTGGGCTGAATTCATGATCCTAAGCCTGTAGCATGAGTGGAGTCCATTCACGTCCCACACACACTGGAGTCTCCAACAGGAACCAGAAAATGTAGAGGGAATTATCTGAGGCTGTATCTACACATCGAGGGACTTCTGTTCATCTGGCTACCCAAAGCACACGCGTTCTCTCATGGGCTGAGAGTTCACCTTTCAAGAGGAACGCTATGGCAAGGCACATGGTGCTCACGCCTCAGTGCCGCAAGTGCAGCCCAATGCAGAAGGGTTGCTCCCTTCCACCAGCATCACGGGCCAGAAATGCATCTGCTACAGCTTTTGCTGAGAAAAAGATAGCTCCACAGCACATGTGGTAGTGTGGCCTTGGTCTGAATGGATATTTTCAAATGTCTAAAGTGAATGTTCCTGAAATTGTTTTCCAGTATTCCAGTTGTTCTCTGTAGATCCTTGTGTCGAATATTGGTCATATCATCTGATTACTGTGGTTAAGGATTCTGTATTATTCGTGGTTATAATTGGGGTAGGCTCTGTAGCTATGTACTGTGGATTCTGTGGTTAAGCTACACTATCTTTGTTGCTATCTTTGTTGGTAGTAATTTTTGCTTTAGCACTTGCTCCTTTCCTGCCACCCACCTACTATTCCACCCACCCCAAGTGGTACTGACATGCTTCTGAAGACATAACCCTTATTTGATACAGGCCTTACTTCCTTTCTCCTTTTTGCTAATGTAGCAGGGGTGCCATTGCTAGGACTCAAGTGCCCTTTTCAGGTTTGGAGTGCCCTTGCTAGTGTTGGGTGCCATGGGGCAGTTGGAAAGAGCTGGAGCTTTGCTTGCCCTTGTGAGCTTGCTGCTACCTGTGAACCAGCTGCTGAAGAGGTAAGTCCACAATACCCATACCACAACAGACATCTTTCTAATGCATAGAGTTTGGCAATGCCTTGTGAACTAAATGAAGTAATCATTTGGTGAAATTTGGATCCAGGTTTTTCAGAGGTTACACTGAATTGGCACAATGGTTCTAAGCTTTTACAAGCAGGCTATCTGTTATATGTGAGCATATGCTCATGTGCCTCATTTGTGCAGTGACTCTGCTGATATTGGTTAAAAGTACCCTGTGATGTCTCTTGGCTTCTGAAGGAACTTCGGTCCACCAAGCATCTTCCCAGAGTGCAGACTCTCAGATCATTGTTTAACCAGTTATCCTGAGCAAGTCAGAGATGCATATTTACAGCTCACAACTGTCTTGAATTCCTCACCTCACCAGGATACTTGTCAGGACTAAGTCTTTCTAAATCCTCTCTCATTTCAAAACTTGGTGATTGTCTTGCCATTATTAAAATGCAGGTTCACTTGTTGGTGCATAGGTTACTTGCTAAGGTCTTGGAAACACAATTGGTCTTAAGTGTTGCATAACTGAAGTAAAAATTTGATTCCAGTGCAGGGCTTGAGTGAGTATTTGATCAGATACTTTGCTAGCAGGCAGAAGGGTGTTGGCATAGCAAGTGCTCATGTAATAAATATTTCAGGTGCATGTGGCTATATTGCAAAAGAGGCTGGAGACTCAGTACCATGGGTCAAGTGGAAGAGTCTGGAAAACATGTGACTCTTGATATGCATGTTAACGCTCCCTGCCACTTCATTGCCAGGCTGTAATGCCAACAGAAATGTCAGAGAACCTCCAGCAAACAAAAAAAGCTGTTATATCTTCACCATGTTGCCTGAGTGCACTCTTTATTTGATCCCTTTGACCTCATTCTATTTGGAGGTTTAATATGCTGAGAATGTAACATCAATTAAACTGGAAGGACACTTTATAAAGTGACTGAAAGATATTGAGGAAAAACTGTAAGTAGACAGACTTCTTTGGAACCTGGCTTAGAACCAGGAAGACTGTATTCATGATTTTACCACTGAATTTAAATAATTAAGAGAAACCCCACACAGGGTTTGTACCTACTGAACTACAGCCAGGTTTTAAGATTTTAAATAAGGTTTTCATTAAGAGGTGTAGCTTTGCTTACTATAGTTCAGAGAGCCCAAATCTTCTGAGGAAGAGTCTGGCTAGGTTTGCAGAGAACTCAGCACACCAAATAATTCCGATGTAGGTGCTGCAACACAAACTTCACAACCATCAGAGTAAGGGGTGGCAAAATGATTTTATTATTTTGTGGCACCCCAGGGCTGGGAAAGGGAAAGGGTGAGAAGAAAGAGCTTTGTTTTCCTCACTGTTTTGTTTATACCTGGTGAATGAATCAAAAGTTTTAGATAAAACACACCTGATAAGTATTTGATCTTTTGGAGCCTCAGAGGTTGCTGCTATTGAATCCTTCCATTTGGTGACAAGGTGCACTTGCAGAAGGGCAGCCTGGTTTTGTGTTTTGATTTTCAGCTTCACCAGACAACAATGGAACAGAGTGCATTTAATTGCAGATTTGCATTTAAGAAAGGGATTTGCAACATAAGGAGAATCTTCAGAAGCAGAAAGTGGATGGAGTCTAATGCTTGCTGTCTGGGCCACTGTCTTCTGCCACATCAAAGTCTTCATCTCAGTACTTTTATTCTCTTATGCTGACATCTCAGCATAGCAGTTGCACTTTGTTGCTGCTCTTCACAAGTCAAACAATGCATCTATTATGTTTTTTCAAGAGATAGGATAATTATCTCAACTGCCAGGTGCGAAGAGTGAACTTTCCTAGACCCAATTGCAGTGTGGTAAAACAGCCAAAGTCATTTAAGGCTTTTGCTGTTTCACTGCCAGACTTTGGCTTCCCACCTCTTGGCATGGGGCTCCAGCTTGGCAAAACACTTATGTGCCTGCTTAACTTTAAAATCACGAGCCACTACTGTCAACTTCAACAGATTGCCTCACTGTCTTAAGCACCACTGCACACACATTTCTTGAATCAAAGCACACTAAAAGTGACCATTTAGATAGTTCTCTTGCCATTCACTCCTCTTATCCGTAGAGAACAGAAGCACGGGGGGAGAGGAGAGCTGTGCTCAGACTGAAAGCACAGTTTCATGGAGTAGGCACACCCAAAGTAAATGTAAATTGGATGGCAGGCCTAACTGTAGCACCCGGGACTGTGTTTCTGGCTAGCCCAGCCTGCTTTCAGACTGGTTGGGCAGCCTCTAGCAGGTTCTGAGTTGCTGCAACTGCAGTCTGATCAGCAAACCAGCTGCCCAGAGCCAGGCTGGTGAAGCACCTGGAAGCATGAGATCAGCGTTCATTTTGAGTAGGAAACTTCCTTTTAAAGCAAAGGAAGAAGGCTGAGGCTCCAAATTTGGGTTCTATCTGAACACTTTTCATGTGGTCCCTCACTCAGTAGATTAGTCTGCATCCAGTCCAAGGCCAGCTCCAAAACACAATTGTTCCCTGCCCAAGCAATTTCTGGTGTTACCTGTCTCCAGTATTACTCTTATATTAACCATTTATTCTTATTTTAACATGCTTTTCCAAACTAAAGCACTGTATTTCTCAATCGTTGTTGTTGTACTAAGGGAATGGGGAAATCAGGGCTCTCTTAATAAGTTACCCATCTTTCAGATCATCTCATGTAGTTTCATGGAAATATTTGCACAGCACGATGTATATCAGGGATCTTAAGCCAGGACACTGCCTGGGTATTGCCAGTCCCTGCTATGCAGCAGCCAGGCAAGTGAGCTGCTCTTGGCAACCAAGCCACAGCAAGTCTCCAGGAGACCACAGACCAGACCGAAAGTTGCCCACCACACAGCAATGGATGCTGCCATGACCCAGTGTGCCCCTTCCCTGTAGCTGTTTACAGGACTCATGAACCCAGTGATGTTTTCTGAGCCCACTGCCATTCCTGACACTTGCTCAGCTCTCTGATATGGTTCCAGCCCTGTTTCTAGCTCTTGCCTTGCATGATGGATCCCACAGCTGTCTGATTTGCTGTTCTTGCTCTCCTGCCTACTTCCAGCTATGGCTGCAGTTCTTGCCCTCCTCCTGATCATCCCTCTGTCCTCAGCTGCCTCCTTCATTCTGACTGAGACCCCTTGGTGCCTCACAGGTTTTCAGAACATCCAGACACAAATGTGATCCACCACAGCTGCCTATAAATCTTCTATAAGAAACTGTCACAAAGATCAACAAAGCCCCAGCAAGCAGTACGTGGTGATCAGACACAAACATACCCTGCAGCTTCCAGGGAACAGCACTGAGGACTTTGGCTGGTGGACAAGGTGGTTCTTTGGCCATTTCTACAGGTGCTGCCTGCCACATCCTCAGGATGTTGTCGCTTCTAGGAAGTGTCATAAGAAGGCCATAAGTTAAGAAGGGCCATGGTGTTGAATTGCTGAAAATCTTGTTTAAATACCTCAGGAGACGCCTGTGAAATGGCAACAAACTGCAGCAGCTGGTGGCTTGTCAGGCCAAAAAAAACAAGTTGAGTGACAGTGAACCAAAATTTTTAAATTCTAATCTCTTCTGTCTCTGTAACTCTGGAAGAAGCAGCGATAGACAGGATGGTGCAAGGGCTAACTTTTGTTCCAGTTCTCAAGCATTTACTATTGCATTCAGAAAGAAAAACACAAAGAAAAAGCTGTTTTACCACCAAACTATTTTTGAAATATGAGACTGAACTCTGAGGCCAGATTGTCTGTATTTATTTTAGAGCATTGAAAATAGTGTTAAGAGTTACAGGCAATAGTCCTGAGAAAAGTCCTGTCCTTACTGATTTTACTGAAAAGAAGTCACTTATTCAGGCTTCAAATTAGAAAGTGTTCCGTTACATGCTTAAAAATCACCTCTATGCAGGCTAGCACTGAAACTCACAGTTAGCTGGGCATGAGTGAGATTTAAACACACAAAATGCGTCCCTGAACCTCCAGCAGTGATTTTTGTCTTTTGCTCTTCCATGATCCATGAACAATTTCACTACTGACAAAATAGCCCAAACATTTGAGACAAGTACCCACAAGCAAAATCTAAGATGGGGGTTCCTTTTTTTCATGATCCTACTTCACACTGCAGCAAGACACACCTATGCCTTGTTTTATTTCTTTTCCCTGTCCCTCCTTAGGATCAACATTTACACTTGAAGTACCTGATAATTATACAGCCACACAACTGCTTACAAAGACATCTCTGGTCTGTGACTGACTGAAAATTACTCTGGCAACACAGTCAATATCAAAAGCAGCAGCTGCATATGATGAGGCTGTGGGATCAACAGGATGAGTACTACCAAAATCTTAAGTCTTTGAACAGATGCACAAGTGTTCTCTATCTCTTCAAAGCAGGTTTTGAGGAGGGGGAGAATTTTTTTTTTAGTGTATCTTCACCTGTGGTTGTCTTTTGGCTACATGAAAGCTCAAGAAATTTATTTAAGGTAAGAAAACTCTTTCACAATTCTCCAAGTGGTGCTTTTTTTTTTTCTTTTTCAAAAGGCATACACAGGAAATTTCTTCTCCTCATCACCTATACAAACATGAAACAAGAAAACATAAGCACTATTTTAACAAGCTCCTGGGAAAACTTTAAATGAATATGAGATGAGGCCAGGTGGACCAAAAGAAAGTGCTTATGCTGGATGGATGCTCAGCTGAGAGCCAAAAGAAAACAAAGTTATTTCCTTCATGAGCTGATGACTCAGAGGACTGGCAATGACATGGAGGACATCACGTACAGAAGTGCTACTGCTACAGATGAAGTGGTGAATAATAGCCTTAAAGCAAAACTTTCACAGCGAGTTCATTGGCTGGCATTCCCCCAAGCGTCACCAGAAGATGTGACCGGCCAGTGCGTGGCTTGCTTCCCAGCTGGCCGCCTGTCTCCTCTTCCAAAGTGCCTGCACAGCACCCGGCAGACAGCCAGAGAAAATGGGTGAAGCACTAGCAGCGTGCAAGTAGGGTGCCACGTAGGAGCTCATGTGGGTGTTCTCAGTGCTATGCTTCCTGAATAAACACAGGATTTTAGTGGTTAACGTTCTTAATCCAGCCCCTATGTATCACTAATTGTAGTCTGACCTATGCACTCAAGAGACCTAAAGTCTACTCTTCAGTGTTCTCTGAGCACCACCTACCCTCTCATAATATTGCTACAAATATCCTACAGAGATGTCATTTCTCATGTGGCTGAAATCTTCCTTCAACCAAAACACAAAAGCCAAGGTGATTGGGGTGTTTTTTTCACTTCTGTTAGTATAGTTGCATTGTCTGTAACACCACAGTAGCCATCCTGGAGTAATACAAGTGACACTGTTCTCAGTGGCATCTTCAGGATGCATTACCAGCAGATGTTTTGAGAACACATGAAGAAACAGCACCAATCTAGACCAATTATCTGACTGATATTACCAACTCACTTTCTGCCATGTGGAGACTGGCTGCTTTAAAGTTTATAGTTGTATCGCTGCATGCAATAGCAATAGAGGTACATTTTTAATGTGGGGGGGTTTGTTGTTGTTTGTTAGTTTGGGGTTTTTTTTAAAGATTATACCCACTATATTCACTTTGGTCTCCATAGTATTTGGTAACAGTTGTTACTGGTGCTGATTCAAAGAAGAGACACTTCCTTATGTTTGCTCTAAATCCACATTCATTAGTCACTGGTCATCCCCTCCTTCTTGAGCTGTTACAATGAATAATCTGTCCTCCATCACCATCTTCACACAACACATGATTTTGTATGATATCTTGTCTTCTACCTGCTCTGAGGTGACGATGTTTCAGCATCTCTTCAGTACCTGCTGTAATAAGCAGCAAGCTGCACTTACTAGAAAGGAAAATGTACACTCTTGAGTTATTGCAAATGCTGTATTACCCCACTTGTTGAAACTGGGCAAGAGAAGAAAACCTACAGAAGGATGGACTTCTTTTCCAACAGTGTAGTAAGTATTACTTTCTTGCTTGCATTAAACCTCCCACAAGACTGATCACTGCAGTGACAGTCCTAGATAACATTCAGTCCTATGCCATTTTAAACAGAGGATAACACAACCAAGCCTGAGCTTCCAACCCCAAAGCAAACACAGCCATCAGTGGGCAGCAGGCTCCACAGCACATTTCTTGTCTGTGTTATCTACCTGCAGAGAAGGTCCAAGACAAGAGACATGCCACCATATGTGGCCATAACCCTCCAGGGTGCTGCTAGGGACTGTGAAAAGTGGTTTGCAGAGGTGCCATTCCAGTAAGGCAGCTTGCTAGTCATTTAAGTCTTTCTGATGCATTTCTGGTTATGGTATCAATGAGGGAAAGACTTAAAAGAGGGTTGTGTTTAACGTAGATGATGAAGGAAAAATACACTGTTCTTTCCTTATTGGGGAAAAAAAAAAAAATGCAAAAGGTTTTCACCATTGCTAAAGCACCTAAAGGGCTTTCTTGCTAACCCTGACAGTTAAAACCTTTCAGGACCAAACCAGAAATCAGGAGACTATACCTCGTCTGTGGTATCTCTGCCCAAGTGGCGCCCCAGTTCCACATCTGGACAAGCATCAGTCATGTCCCATTGTAGTCAATGGGACAGAATCTAG